>NC_080383.1:61204574-61494459 GCF_014773155.1 Arachis stenosperma
AAATCTGATCCAGAGACTGAAAAGGACTACAGATGCTGTTGGATTCTGACCTCCCTGCACTCGAAGTGGATTTTTGGAGCTACAGAAGCCCAATTGGCGCGCTCTCAACGGCGTTGGAAAGTAGACATCCTGGGCTTTCCAGCATATATGATAGTTTATACTTTGCCCAAGATTGATGGCCCAAACCGGCGTTCAAAGTCACCTCAAGAAATTCCAGCGTTAACGCCGGAACTGGCACCTAATTGGGAGTTAAACGCCCAAACTGACATAAAAGCTGGCGTTTAACTCCAAGAAGATCTCTACACGAAATTGCTTCATTGCTCAGCCCAAGCACACACCAAGTGGCCCGAAAGTGGATTTTTATGTCATTTCTCATCTTGTACACCTTAGGCTACTAGTTATCTATAAGTAGGACCTTTTACTATTGTATCTAGGACTTTGGTAGCTATCTTCGTTTTATGCTATCTTAGTGTTATTGGGAGGCTGGCCATTCGGCCATGCCTAGACCTTGTTCTTATGTATTTTCAACGGTGGAGTTTCTACACACCATAGATTAAGGTGTGGAGCTCTGCTGTACCTCAAGTATTAATGCAATTACTATTATTCTTCTATTCAATTCCGCTTGTTCTTTGTCCAAGATATCACTTGTTCTTCAACTTGATGAAGGTGATGATTGACGCCCATCATCATTCTCACCCATGAACAAAGTGACTGACAACCACTCTTGTTCTACAAGCATCTGAGGCTTAGTGAATATCTCTTGGATTTCTGATTGCACGATGCATGGTTGATCGCCTGACAACCGAGTGCTCGCCTGACAAACGAGCCAGCCATTCCGTGAGATCAGAGTCTTCGTGGTATAGGCGAGAACTGATGGCGGCATTCAAGAGAATCCGGAAGGTCTCACCTTGTCTGTGGTATTCTGAGTAGGATTCAATGATTGAATGACTGTGACGTGCTTCAAACTCCTAGCAGGCTAGGGCGTTAGTGACAGACGCAAAAGTATCAATGGATATTATTCCGGCCTGAACGAGAACCGACAGATGATTAGCCTATGCTGTGACAGAGCATCAGGGACGTATTTTCACTGAGAGGGGGAGGTAGCTGCTGACAACAGTGAAACCCTACACGAGCTTGCCATGGAAAGGAGTAAGAAGGATTGGATGAAGGCAGTAGGAAAGCAGAGAGACGGAAGGGAAGGCATCTTCATACGCTTGTCTGAAGCTCTTACACCAATGATATACATAAGTATCTCTATCTTTATCTTTATGCTTTATTCGTTTATCACTATATCCATTTGAGTCTGCCTGACTGAGATTTACAAGATGACCATAGCTTGCTTCATACCAACAATCTCGTGGGATCGACCCTTACTCACGTAAGGTATTACTTGGACGACCCAGTGCACTTGCTGGTTAGTTGTGCGAAGTTGTGTTTATGCCATGGTATTGAGCACCAAGTCTTTGGAGCCATTACTAGGGATTGTTTATGTTTTGAAAAGTATTGATCACAATTTCGTGCACCAAGTTTTTGGCGCCGTTGCCGGGGATTGTTCTTGTGTGTGGACAACTGACGGTTCATCTTGTTGCTTAGATTAGGTATTTATTTTTTTTTGAAATTCTTGAAGATGAATTCTAGAGTTTCATGATGATTTGCTGAAATCTGGCTGGCTGTAAAGCCATGTCTAATTTCATTGGACCGAGGTTTCAACTTATCATCACAAGAGCTTGTTGATCTTGCTTTTGGAGCAGTGATCTGCTAAGGCTTGGCTGGCCTTTGGCCATGTCTAGTGTTTTGGACCGAAGCTTCCTTTGAAAGCTTGGCTGGCTGTGAAGCCATGTCTAATTCCTGGACCGGAGTCTTAGACTAGCATTGCACTGATTCCTGGAATTCTCATTAAGAATTTTGATATCTTTTTCCACTTAATTTTCGAAAAACACAAAAAAAAAAAATTACAAAATCATAAAAACCAAAAATATTTGATGTTTCTTGCTTAAGTCTAGTGTCTCATCTTAAGTTTGGTGTCAATTGCATGTTTCTGTTCTTCTTGCATTTTCGTTTTTATGCATATGTCTTGATTAATCTTCAAGTTGTTCTTGATGATTTTCTTGTTTTGATCTTTGAATTCTATTGACTTGAGTATTTATGTGTCTCATATAGTGTTAGTAGTATACAAACTGCTAAGTTTGGTGTCTTGCATGCATTGTTATTTGATCCTTGTTGCATTTTGATTATTAAAATTCCAAAAATATTTTTTTTAAAAGTGTGTCTTTTCAAGTCAATAATACAAGAATTGAAGATTCAGAACATGCTGCAGAGGAATTATACAGAAAAAGCTGAGCATTCAAAAATGCCCAGTGAAGAAGACAGACTGGCGTTTAAACGCCAGCCAGGGTACCTGGTTGGGCGTTTAACGCCCAAAAAGGGTGCATTTTGGGCGTTAAACGCCAGAATGTATACCATTCTGGGCGTTTAACGCCAGGATGGTGCTAGGGGGAGAATTTTGTTTTCAAATCAATTTTTTTCAAGTTTTCAAAGTTTTTCAAAATCAAATCTTTTTCAAATCATATCTTTTCAATCAAATGTTTTCAAAATCAATTTCTTTCCTTTTTCAAAGATACTTACTAACAATTAATGATTTGATTGAACATCTCAAATTTGTTGCCTTTTCTGTTGAGAAAGGTTTAATGTTTGAATCATATCTTTTCTTGTTAGGCAAGTCACTAATTTTCAAAATCAAATCTTTTAAAATTGTTTTCAAAACATATCTTTTAAATTGTTTTCAAATCATATCTTCTCAATCACATCTCTTTAAAACTAATCATATCTTCTTAACCTCATCTTTTTCAAAATAGTTTTCAATCAAATCTTTTTAATTTCTAATTTCAAAATCTTTTTCAAAAATTACTTGATTTCTTTTCCACTTTCAATTTTCGAAAATTATCAACATTTTTTTTAATTAATTTTCGAAAATCCTCTTCCTCTCCTCCCACATCCTTCTATTTATGGAGTACTACTCCTTCTTAATGCAGAATTCGAACTCTATCTAATTAAAGTTCGAATTCTTCTTCTCCTTCTTCTTTCTATTTCTCTTTTCCTCTGACACCTCAAGGAATCTCTATACTGTGACATAGAGGATTCCACATTTTCTTTTTCTCTTCTCTTTCATATGAGCAGGAGCAGAGACAAAGGCATTCTTGTTGAAGCTGACCCTGAACCCGAAAGGACCTTGAAGAGAAAGCTAAGAGAAGCCAAAGCACAACTCTCTTTAGAGGACCTGACCGAATTCTTCAAAGAAAAAGAAGACATGGCAGCCGAAAACAACAACAATGCCAACAATGCAAGGAAGGTGCTGGGTGACTTTACTGCACCTACTCCCGACTTCTATGGGAGAAGCATCTCTATCCCTGCCATTGGAGCAAACAACTTTGAGCTTAAGCCTCAATTAGTTTCTCTAATGCAACAGAATTGCAAGTTCCATGGACTTCCAATGGAAGATCCTCATCAGTTCTTAGCTGAATTCTTGCAAATCTGTGACACAGTCAAGACTAATGGGGTAGACCCTGAGGTCTATAGACTGATGCTATTCCCTTTTGCTGTAAGAGACAGAGCTAGAATATGGTTGGACTCTCAACCTAAAGAAAGCCTGGACTCTTGGGAAAAGCTAGTCAATGCCTTCTTGGCAAAGTTCTTTCCACCTCAAAGATGGAGTAAGCTTAGAGTGGAAGTCCAAACCTTCAGACAGAAGGATGGAGAATCCCTCTATGAAGCTTGGGAAAGATACAAACAATTGATCAGAAAATGTCCCTCAGACATGCTTTCTGAATGGAGCATCATAGGTATTTTCTATGATGGCCTCTCTGAACTATCTAAGATGTCCTTGGATAGCTCTGCTGGAGGATCTCTTCATCTGAAGAAGACGCCTACAGAGGCTCAAGAGCTAATTGAAATGGTTGCAAATAACCAATTCATGTACACTTCTGAAAGGAATCCTGTGAACAATGGGACTAATCAGAAGAAAGGAGTTCTTGAGATTGACACTCTGAACGCCATTTTGGATCAGAATAAAATATTGACTCAACAAGTCAATTTGATTTCTCAAAGTCTGTCTGGAATGCAAAATGCACCAAACAGTACTAAGGATGCTTCATCTGAGGAAGAAGCTTATGATCCTGAGAACCCTTCAATGGAAGAGGTGAATTACCTAGGAGAACCCTATGGAAACACCTATAACTCTTCATGGAGAAATCACCCAAATCTCTCCTGGAAGAATCAAGAGAGACCTCAACAAGGTTTCAATAATAATAATGGTGGAAGAAACAGGTTTAGCAATAACAAGCCTTTTCCATCATCTTCTCAGCAACAGACAGAGAGTTCTAAGCAGAATACCTCTGACTTAGCAACAATGGTCTCTGATCTAATCAAAACCACTCAAAGTTTCATGAATGAAACAAGGTCCTCCATCAGAAATTTGGAAGGACAAGTGGGTCAGCTGAGCAAGAAAGTTACTGAACTCCCTCCTAGTACTCTCCCAAGTAATACAGAAGAAAATCCAAAAGGAGAGTGCAAAGCCATAACCATGGCCGAATATGGAGAGGAAAGAGAGGAGGTGGACGCCACTGAGGAAGACCTCAATGGGCGTGCACCAACCTCCACTGAGTTCCCCAATGAGGAACCATGGGAATCTGAGGCTCAAAATGAGACCATAGAGATTCCATTGGACTTACTTCTGCCTTTCATGAGCCCTGATGAGTATTCCTCCTCTGAAGAGGATGAGTATGTCACTGAAGAGCAAGTTTCTAAATACCTTGGAGCAATCATGAAGCTAAATGACAAGTTGTTTGGAAATGAGACTTGGGAGGATGAACCCCCTTTGCTCACCAAAGAACTGGATGACTTGTCTAGGCAGAAATTACCTCAAAAGAGGCAGGATCCTGGGAAGTTTTCTATACCTTGTACCATAGGCACCATGATCTTCAAGAAGGCCTTGTGTGACTTAGGGTCAAGTGTAAACCTCATGCCCCTCTCTGTAATGGAGAAGCTAGGGATCTTTGAGGTACAAGCTGCAAGAATCTCATTGGAGATGGCAGACAACTCAAGAAAACAAGCTCATGGACTTGTAGAGAATGTTTTGGTAAAAGTTGAAGACCATTACATCCCTACTGATTTCATAGTCCTAGAGACTGGGAAGTGCATGGATGAATCCATCATCCTTGGCAGACCTTTCCTAGCCACAGCAAAAGCTGTGATTGATGTTGATAGAGGTGAAATGATCATTCAAGTGAATGAAGAATCCTTTGTGTTTAAGGCTCAAGGATATCCCTCTGTCATCATGGAGAGGAAGCATGAAGAGCTTCTCTCAAAACAGAGCCAAGCAGAGCCCCCACAGTCAAACTCTAAGTTTGGTGTTGGGAGGCCACAACCAAACTCTAAGTTTGGTGTTGAACCCCCACATTCAAACTCTAAGTTTGGTGTTAGGAGGTTCCAACACGGTTCTGAGTATTTCTGAGGCTCCATGAGAGTCCTCTGTCAAGCTAATGACATTAAAGAAGCGCTTGTTGGGAGGCAACCCAATGTTTTATAGTTAACTATTTTCTTTTGTTATTTTATCTTTTTTGTAGGTTGATGATCATAAGAAATCACAAAAACAATGAAAAAAGCAAAAACAGAATGAAAAACAGGAAGAAAAATAGCACACCTTGGAGGAAGATGCTGCTGGCGTTCAAACGCCAGTAAGCCTAGCAGTTGGGCGTTTAACGCCCAGTCTGGCACCATTCTGGGCGTTTAACGCCAGAAAGGGGCACCAGACTGGCGTTAAACGCCAGAAAAGGGCTAGAACCTGGCGTTAAACGCCAGGAATGGGCACCAGCCCGGCGTTTAACGCCAGAAATGGCTCAAAACGTGAATTTTGATGCCATTTGGTGCAGGGATGACTTTTTCCTTGACACCACAGGATCTGTGGACCCCACAGGATCCCACCACCACTCTCTCTCTTCTTCCCCCATTCACCAATCACCTCAATACCTCTTCCCCAAAAACCCTTCACCTATCAAATCCCATCTTTCTCTTCACCACTCACCTCCATCCTTCATAAATCCCCACCAACCTCACCCTTCAAATTCAAACCACTTTCCCTCCTAAACCCACCTATACATGGCCGAACTCCTTCTCCCCTCTCTCCTATAAATACCCTTCTTCCCTTCTTCATTTTCACACAACCTAAACACCACTTCTCCTCCTATTTGGCCGAATACACCACCATCTCCCTCTCCCTCATTTCTTCTTCTTCTACTCTCTTCTTTCTTCTTTTGCTCGAGGACGAGCAAACATTTTAAGTTTGGTGTGGTAAAAGCATTGCTTTTTCGTTTTTCCATAACCATTATGGCATCCAAGGCCGGAGAAACCTCTAAAAAGAGGAAAGAGAAGGCAAAAGCTTCCACCTCCGAGTCATGGGAGATGGATAGATTCATCTCAAGGGTGCATCAAGACCACTTCTATGAAGTTGTGGCCTTGAAGAAGGTGATCCCCGAGGTCCCCTTTTCACTCAAAAAGGGTGAATATCCGGAGATCCGCCATGAGATCCGAAGAAGAGGTTGGGAAGTACTTACCAACCCCATTCAACAAGTCGGAATCTTGATGGTTCAAGAGTTCTATGCCAATGCATGGATCACCAAGAACCATGATCAAAGTGTGAACCCGGATCCAAAGAATTATCTTACTATGGTTCGGGGGAAATACTTGGATTTTAGTCCGGAGAGTGTGAGGGTAGCGTTCAACTTGCCTGTGATGCAAGGAGATGAACACCCTTACACAAGAAGGGTCAACTTTGATCAAAGGTTGGACCAAGTCCTCACAGTTATATGTGAAGAGGGCGCACAATGGAAGAGAGATTCAAGAGGCAAGCCGGTTCAATTGAGAAGGCATGACCTCAAGCCCATGGCTAGAGGATGGTTAGAGTTCATTCAACGCTCAATCATTCCCACTAGCAACCGGTCCGAAGTTACTCTAGACCGAGCCATCATGATTCATAGCATCATGATTGGAGAAGAAGTGGAAGTTCATGAGGTTATAGCCCAAGAACTCTATAAAGTGGCGGACAAGTCTTCCACCTTGGCAAGGCTAGCCTTTCCTCATCTCATTTGTCACCTCTGTTATTCAGTTGGAGTTGACATAGAAGGAGATACCCCCATTGATGAGGACAAGCCCATCACCAAGAAAAGGATGGAGCACACAAGAGACCCCTCTCATCAAGAGATCCCTGAGATGCCTCAAGGGATGCACTTTCCTCCACAAGACTATTGGGAGCAAGTAAACACCTCCCTAGGAGAATTAAGTTCCAACATGGGACAACTAAGGGTGGAGCACCAAGAACACTCCATTCTCCTCCATGAAATTAGAGAAGACCAAAGAATCATGAGGGAGGAGCAACAAAAACAAGGAAGAGACATTGAGGAGCTCAAGCACTCCATAGGATCTTCAAGAGGAAGAAAGAGCCGCCATCACTAAGGTGGACCCGTTCTTTAATTTCCTTGTTCTTTAATCTTCTGTTTTTCGAAAATTAATGTTTATGTTTGTCCATGTTTGTGTCTTATGATCATTAGTGTCTTAGTGTCTATGCCTTAAAGTTATGAATGTCCTATGAATCCATCACCTTTCTTGAATAAAAACGTGCTTAATTGAAAAGGAAAGAATTGCATGAATTCTGAATTTTATAATAGTTTAATTATTTTGATGTGGTGGCATTACTTCTGTTCTCTGAATGTATGCTTAAACAGTGCATATGTCTTTTGAATTTGTGGTTCATGAATGTTGGCTCTTGAAAGAATGATGAAAAAGGAGACATGTTACTGAGGATCTGAAAAATCATTAAAAATGATTCTTGAAGCAAGAAAAAGCAGTGAATACAAAGAAAAAAAAAGGGGAAGAAAGCAAGCGAAAAAAAAAACCGAAAAAAAAAGAGAGAAAAAGAAAGAAAAAGAAAAGAATAAGAGTTGTGATCCAAGGCAAATAAGAGTGTGCTTAAGAACCCTGGACACCTCTAATTGGGGACTCTAGCAAAGCTGAGTCACAATCTGAAAAGGTTCACCCAATTATGTGTCTGTGGCATGTATGTATCCGGTGGTAATACTGGAAGACAGAGTGCTTTGGGCCACGGCCAAGACTCATGAAGTAGCTGTGTTCAAGAATCATCATACTTAACTAGGAGAATCAATAACACTATCTGGATTCTGAGTTCCTAAAGAAGCCAACCATTCTGAATTTCAAAGGATAGAGTGAGATGCCAAAACTGTTCAGAGGCAAAAAGCTGAAAGCCCCGCTCATCTAATTAATACTGATCTTCATAGATGTTTTTGGAATTCATTGCATATTCTCTTCTTTTTATCTTATTTGATTTTCAGTTGCTTGAGGACAAGCAACAATTTAAGTTTGGTGTTGTGATGAGCGGATAATTTGTACGCTTTTTGGTATTGTTTTTAGTATGTTTTTGGTACTTTTAGTTGAGTTTTTATTATATTTTTATTAGTTTTTAGTTAAAATTCACTTTTCTGGACTTTACTATGAGTTTGTGTGTTTTTCTGTGATTTCAGGTATTTTCTGGCTGAAATTGAGGGACCTGAGCAAAAATCTGATCCAGAGACTGAAAAGGACTGCAGATGCTGTTGGATTCTGACCTCCCTGCACTCGAAGTGGATTTTCTGGAGCTACAGAAGCCCAATTGGCGCGCTCTCAACGGCGTTGGAAAGTAGACATCCTGGGCTTTCCAGCAATATATGATAGTCCATACTTTGCCCAAGATTTGATGGCCCAAACCGGCGTTCAAAGTCACCTCAAGAAATTCCAGCGTTAAACGCCGGAACTGGCACCTAATTGGGAGTTAAACGCCCAAACTGGCATAAAAGCTGGCGTTTAACTCCAAGAAGAGTCTCTATACGAAATTGCTTCATTGCTCAGCCCAAGCACACACCAAGTGGGCCCGGAAGTGGATTTTTATGTCATTTACTCATCTTTGTACACCTTAGGCTACTAGTTATCTATAAGTAGGACCTTTTACTATTGTATCTAGGACTTTGGTAGCTATCTTCGTTTTATGCTATCTTAGTGTTATTGGGAGGCTGGCCATTCGGCCATGCCTAGACCTTGTTCTTATGTATTTTCAACGGTGGAGTTTCTACACACCATAGATTAAGGTGTGGAGCTCTGCTGTACCTCGAGTATTAATGCAATTACTATTGTTCTTCTATTCAATTCCGCTTGTTCTTTGTCCAAGATATCACTTGTTCTTCAACTTGATGAAGGTGATGATTGACGCCCATCATCATTCTCACCCATGAACAAAGTGACTGACAACCACTCTTGTTCTACAAGCATCTGAGGCTTAGTGAATATCTCTTGGATTTCTGATTGCACGATGCATGGTTGATCGCCTGACAACCGAGTGCTCGCCTGACAAACGAGCCAGCCATTCCGTGAGATCAGAGTCTTCGTGGTATAGGCGAGAACTGATGGCGGCATTCAAGAGAATCCGGAAGGTCTCACCTTGTCTGTGGTATTCTGAGTAGGATTCAATGATTGAATGACTGTGACGTGCTTCAAACTCCTAGCAGGCTAGGGCGTTAGTGACAGACGCAAAAGTATCAATGGATATTATTCCGGCCTGAACGAGAACCGACAGATGATTAGCCTATGCTGTGACAGAGCATCAGGGACGTATTTTCACTGAGAGGATGGGAGGTAGCTGCTGACAACAGTGAAACCCTACACGAGCTTGCCATGGAAAGGAGTAAGAAGGATTGGATGAAGGCAGTAGGAAAGCAGAGAGACGGAAGGGAAGGCATCTTCATACGCTTTTCTGAAGCTCTTACACCAATGATATACATAAGTATCTCTATCTTTATCTTTATGCTTTATTCGTTTATCACTATATCCATTTGAGTCTGCCTGACTGAGATTTACAAGATGACCATAGCTTGCTTCATACCAACAATCTCCGTGGGATCGACCCTTACTCACGTAAGGTATTATTTGGATGACCCAGTGCACTTGCTGGTTAGTTGTGCGAAGTTGTGTTTATGCCATGGTATTGAGCACCAAGTCTTTGGAGCCATTACTAGGGATTGTTTATGTTTTGAAAAGTATTGATCACAATTTCATGCACCAACAGTCATATGTGAAGAGGGCGCACAATGGAAGAGAGATTCAAGAGGCAAGCCGGTTCAATTGAGAAGGCATGACCTCAAACCCATGGCTAGAGGATGGTTGGAGTTTATCCAATGCTCAATCATTCCCACTAGCAACCGGTCCGAAGTTACTCTAGACCGGGCCATCATGATTCATAGCATCATGATTGGAGAAGAAGTGGAAGTTCATGAGGTTATAGCCCAAGAACTCTATAAGGTGGCGGACAAGTCCTCTACCTTAGCAAGGTTAGCCTTTCCTCATCTCATTTGTCACCTCTGTTATTCAGTTGGAGTTGACATAGAGGGAGACATCCCCATTGATGAGGATAAGCCCATCACTAAGAAAAGGATGGAGCACACAAGAGACCCCACTCATCATGAGATCCCTGAGATGCCTCAAGGGATGCACTTTCCTCCACAAAACTATTGGGAGCAACTGAACACCTCCCTAGGAGAACTGAGTTCCAACATGGGACAACTAAGGGTGGAGCATCAAGAACACTCCATCATCCTCCATGAAATTAGAGAAGATCAAAGAATCATGAGAGAGGAGCAACAAAGACAAGGAAGAGACATTGAGGAGCTCAAGCACTCCATAGGATCTTCAAGAGGAAGAAAGAGCCGCCATCACTAAGGTGGACCCGTTCTTTAATCTCCTTGTTCTTTATTCTTCTGTTTTTCGAATTCTTATGCTTATGTTTGTCCATGTTTGTGTCTTATGATCATTAGTGTCTTAGTGTCTATGCCTTAAAGTTATGAATGTCCTATGAATCCATCACCTTTCTTAAATGAAAAATGTTTTTATCACAAAAGAACAAGAAGTACAGGATTTCGAATTCATCTTTAAAACTAGCTTAATTAGTTTGATGTGGTGGCAATACTTTTTGTTTTCTGAATGTATGCTTGAACAGTGCATATGTCTTTTGAATTTGTTGTTCATGAATGTTAAAATTGTTGGCTCTTGAAAGAATGATGAAAAAGGAGACATGTTACTGAGGATCTGAAAAATCATAAAAATGATTCTTGAAGCAAGAAAAAGCAGTGAATACAAAAAAAGAAAAACAAAAAAAAGAGAAGGAGAAAAACGAAAAAAAAAGAAAGGAAAAAGAAAGAAATAAAGTTGTGATCCAAGGCAAAAAGAGTGTGCTTAAGAACCCTGGACACCTCTAATTGGGGACTCTAGCAAAGCTGAGTCACAATCTGAAAAGGTTCACCCAATTATGTGTCTGTGGCATGTATGTATCCGGTGGTAATACTGGAAGACAGAGTGCTTTGGGCCACGGCCAAGACTCAAAAAGTAGCTGTGTTCAAGAATCATCATACTTAACTAGGAGAATCAATAACACTATCTGGATTCTGAGTTCCTAAAGAAGCCAATCATTCTGAATTTCAAAGGATAAAGTGAGATGCCAAAACTGTTCGGAGGCAAAAAGCTACTAGTCCCGCTCATCTAATTTGGAGCTAAGTTTCATTGATAATTTGGAGTCTATAGTATTTCTCTTCTTTTATCTTATTTGATTTTCAGTTGCTTGGGGACAAGCAACAATTTAAGTTTGGTGTTGTGATGAGCGGATAATTTGTACCCTTTTTGGCATTGTTTTTAGTATGTTTTTAGTAGTTTTAGTTAAGTTCTTAGTATATTTTTATTAGTTTTTAGTTAAAATTCACTTTTCTGGACTTTACTATGAGTTTGTATGTTTTTCTGTGATTTCAGGTATTTTCTGGCTGAAATTGAGGGACCTGAGCAAAAATCTGATCCAGAGACTGAAAAGGACTGCAGATGCTGTTGGATTCTGACCTCCCTGCACTCGAAGTGGATTTTCTGGAGCTACAGAAGCCCAATTGGCGCGCTCTCAACGGCGTTGGAAAGTAGACATCCTGGGCTTTCCAGCAATATATGATAGTCTATACTTTTCCCAAGATTTGATGGCCCAAACCGGCGTTCAAAGTCACCTCAAGAAATCCCAGCGTTAAACGCTGGAACTGGCACCCAAATGGGAGTTAAACGCCCAAACTGGCATAAAAGCTGGCGTTTAACTCCAAGAAGAGTCTCTACACGAAAATGCTTCATTGCTCAGCCCAAGCACACACCAAGTGGGCCCGGAAGTGGATTTTTATGTCATTTATTCATCTCTGTACACCCTAGGCTACTAGTTTTCTATAAGTAGGACCTTTTGCTATTGTATAGAGACATCTAGGAATCTTTGGACATCTAGTTCTTAGATCATTGGGAGGCTGGCCATTCGGCCATGCCTAGACCTTGTTCTTATGTATTTTCAACGGTGGAGTTTCTACACACCATAGATTAAGGTGTGGAGCTCTGCTGTACCTCGAGTATTAATGCAATTACTATTGTTCTTCTATTCAATTCCGCTTGTTCTTTGTCCAAGATATCACTTGTTCTTCAACTTGATGAATGTGATGATCCGTGACACTCATCATCATTCTCACTCATGAACAAGGTGACTGACAACCACTCTTGTTCTACAAGCAATCAGAGCTCTAGTGAATATCTCTTGGATTCCTGATAACACGATGCATGGTTGATCGCCTGACAACCGAGTGCTCGCCTGACAAACGAGCCAACCATTCCGTGAGATCAGAGTCTTCGTGGTATAGGCGAGAACTGATGGCGGCATTCAAGAGAATCCGGAAGGTCTAACCTTGTCTGTGGTATTCTGAGTAGGATTCAATGATTAAATGACTGTGACGTGCTTCAAACTCCTGAAGGCGGGGCGTTAGTGACAGACGCAAAAGAATTACTGGATTCTATTCCGGCCTGATTGAGAACCGACAGATGGATAGCCGTGCCGTGATAGGGTGCGTTGAACATTTCCAATGAGAGGATGGGAGGTAGCCATTGACAACGGTGAAACCCTTGCATAAGCTTGCCATGGAAAGGAGTAAGAAGGATTGGATGAAGACTGTAGGAAAGCAGAGAGACGGAAGGGAAGGCATCTTCATTCGCTTGTCTGAAGCTCTCACCAATGATACACATAAGTATCTCTATCTTTATCTTTATGCTTTATTCGTTTATCATCATACCCATTTGAGTCTGCCTGACTGAGATTTACAAGGTGACCATAGCTTACTTCATACCAACAATCTCCGTGGGATCGACCCTTACTCGCGTAAGGTTTATTACTTGGACGACCCAGTGCACTTGCTGGTTAGTTGTGCGAAGTTGTGTAATGCCATGGAATTGAGCTACCAAGTTTTTGGAGTTCATGACCGGGGATTATGAGAGTTGTGAAAAGTATTGTTCACAATTTCGCGTACCAACGCTCATCATCATTCTCACTTATGAACAAAGTGACTGACAACCACTCTTGTTCTACTAGCAAACGAGGCTCTAATGTTTATCTCTTGGATTCCTGATACACGATGCATGGTTGATCGCTTGACAACCGAGCGCTCGCCTGACAAACGAGCCAGCCATTCCGTGAGATCAGAGTCTTCGTGGTATAGGCAAGAACTGATGGCAGCATTCAAGAGAATCCGGAAGGTCTAACCTTGTCTGTGGTATTCTGAGTAGGATTCAATGATTGAATGACTGTGACGTGCTTCAAACTCCTGAAGGCGGGGCGTTAGTGACAGACGCAAAAGAATCACTGGATTCTATTCCGGCCTGATTGAGAACCGACAGATGGATAGCCGTGCCGTGACAGGGTGCGTTGAACATTTCCAATGAGAGGATGGGAGGTAGCCACTGACAACGGTGAAACTCTTGCATAAGCTTGCCATGGAAAGGAGTAAGAAGGATTGGATGAAGACAGTAGGAAAGTAGAGAGACGGAAGGGACAGCATCTTCATACGCTTATCTGATGCTCTCACCAATGATATACATAAGTATCTCTATCTTTATCTTTATGTTTTATTCATCATCTATACCCATTTGAGTCTGCCTGACTAAGATTTACAAGGTTACCATAGCTTGCTTCATACCAACAATCTCCGTGGGATCGACCCTTACTCACGTAAGGTTTATTACTTGGACGACCCAGTGCACTTGCTGGTTAGTTGTGCGGAGTTGTGATAGAGAGTTGAGATTGCAATGAGCGTACCATGTTGATGGCGCCATTGATGATCACAATTCCGTGCACCAGGTTCTCAGGATCATAAGCTTCTTCTTCAGATGAAGCATCCTTAGTACTGCTTGGTGCATTTTGCATTCCAAACAGACCTTGAGAGATCAGATTGACTTGTTGGGTCAATATTTTGTTCGAGCCAGTATGGCATTCAGAGTATCAATCTCAAGAACTCCTTTTTTCTGATTTGTCCCATTGTTCACAGGATTCCTTTCAGAAGTGTACATGAATTGGTTATTTGCAACCATTTCAATTAGTTCTTGAGCTTCTGTAGGTGTCTTCTTCAGATGAAGAGATCCTCCAGCAGAGCTATCCAATGACATCTTGGATAGTTCAGAGAGACCATCATAGAAGATACCTATGATGCTCCATTCAGAAAGCATGTCAGAGGGACACTTTCTGATCAATTGTTTGTATCTTTCCCAAGCTTCATAGAGGGATTCTCCTTCCTTCTGTCTGAAGGTTTGGACTTCCACTCTAAGCTTACTCAATTTTTGAGGTGGAAAGAATTTTGCCAAGAAGGCATTGACTAGCTTTTTCCAAGAGTTCAGGCTTTCTTTAGGTTGTGAGTCCAACCATATCCTAGCTCTGTCTCTTACAGCAAAAGGGAATAGCATAAGTCTGTAGACCTCAGGGTCAACCCCATTGGTCTTGACAGTGTCACAGATTTGCAAGAATTCAACTAAAAACTGATGAGGATCTTCCAGTGGAAGTCCATGGAACTTGCAATTTTGTTGCATTAGAGAAACTAATTGAGGCTTAAGCTCAAAGTTATTTGCTCCAATGGCAGGGATAGAGATACTTCTCCCATAGAAGTCAGGAGTAGGTGCAGTAAAGTCACCCAGCACCTTCCTTGCATTGTTGGCATTGTTGTTGTTTTCGGCTGCCATGGGTTCTTCTTCTTTGAAGAATTCTGTTAGGTCCTCTACAGAGAATTGTGCTTTAGCTTCTCTTAGCTTTCGCTTCAAGGTCCTTTCAGGTTCAGGGTCAGCCTCAACAAGAATGCTTTTGTCTTTGCTCCTGCTCATATGAAAGAGAAGGGAACAAGAAAATATGAATCCTCTATGTCACAGTATAGAGATTCCTTGAGGTGTCAGAGGAAAAGAAAAATAGAAGAAAGAGGTAGAAGAATTCGAACTTAGTGAGGTAGAGTTCGAATTGTGCATTGAGGAGGAGTGTTACTCCATAAATAGAAGGATGTGAGAAGAGGGGAAGAGATTTTTCGAAAATTAAAGATTTTAAAATCATTTTGAAAAAGATTTTTGAAGAAGATATGATTGAAAACTTTTTTGAAAAAGATGTGATTAAAAAGATATGATTGAAAAGTTATGGTTTTAAAAAGATATGATTGAGAAGATATGATTTGAAAAACAATTTAAAAAAAGATTTGATTTTAAACATTAATGACTTGTCTAACAAGAAAAGATATGATTCAAACATTAAACCTTTCTCAACAGAAAAGGCAACATACTTGAAATGTTCAATCAAATCATTAATTGCTAGCAAGTATCTTTGAAAAAGGAAAGAAATTGATTTTGAAAAAGATTTGATTGAAAAGATATGATTTGAAAAAGATTTGATTTTGAAAAACTTTGAAAACTTGAAAAAAATTTGCATTAAAAACAAAATCTTCTCTCTTGTGCCATCCTGGCGTTAAACGCCCAGAATGGTATCCATTCTGGCGTTTAACGCCCAAAATGCTACCATTTTGGATGTTAAACGCCCAGCCAGGTATCCTGGCTGGCGTTTAAACGCCAGTTTTTCCTTCTTCACTGGGCGTTTTGAATGCCCAGCTTTTTCTGTATAATTCCTCTGCTGCATGTACTGAATCTTCAGTTCCCTGTATTATTGACTTGAAAACATAATCAAGATCAAATAAACAATGCATGCAAGACACCAAACTTAAAATGAGACACTGGACTGAAACAAGAAACATAAAATATTTTTGGTTTTTATGATTTTGTAATTTTTTTGGTTTTTTCGAAAATTAAGTGGAAAAGAAAATAAAGGTATCAAAATCCTTAATGAGAATTCCAGGAATCATTGCAATGCTAATCTAAGACTTCGGTCCAGGAATTAGACATGGCTTCACAGCCAGCCAAGCTTTCAAAGAAAGCTTCGGTCCAAAACACTAGACATGGCCAGTGGCCAGCCAAGCCTTAGCAGATCATTGCTCCAATAGCAAGATTGATAGAGATCAACAAGCTCTTGTGATGATAAGTTGAAACCTCGGTCCAATAAGATTAGACATGGCTTCACAGCCAGCCAGATTTCAACAGATCATCATGAAACTCTAGAATTCATTCTTAAGAACTCTGAAAAAAAAATACCTAATCTAAGCAACAAGATGAACCGTCAGTTGTCCATACTCGAAACAATCCCCGGCAATGGCGCCAAAAACTTGGTATGCGAAATTGTGATCACTACTTTTCACAACTCAATTAATCCCTAGTAATGGCCCCAAAGACTTGGTGCTCAATACCATGGCATAAACACAACTTCGCACAACTAACCAGCAAGTGCACTGGGTCGTCCAAGTAATAAACCTTACGCGAGTAAGGGTCGATCCCACGGAGATTGTTAGTATGAAGCAAGCTATGGTCACCTTGTAAATCTCAGTCAGGCAGACTCAAATGGTTATGGATGATATATGAATAAAACATAAAGATAAAGATAGAGATACTTATGCAATTCATTGGTGAGAACTTCAGATAAGCGAATGGAGATGCTTTGTCCCTTCCGTCTCTCTGCTTTCCTACTGTCTTCATCCAATCCTTCTTACTCCTTTCCATGGCAAGCTGTATGCAAGGGTTTCACCGTTGTCAGTGGCTACCTCCCATCCTCTCAGTGGAAATGTTCAACGCACCCTGTCACGGCACGGCTATCCAGCTGTCGGTTCTCGATCATGTCGGAATAGAATCCAGTGATTCTTTTGCGTCTGTCACTAACGCCCCACAATCGCGAGTTTGAAGCTCGTCACAGTCATTCAATCATTGAATCCTACTCAGAATACCACAGACAAGGTTTAGACCTTCCAGATTCTCTTGAATGCCGCCATCAATTCTAGCTTATACCACGAAGACTCTGATCTTATGGAATGGCTGGCTCGGTTGTCAGGCGAGCGCTCGGTTGTCAGGCGAGCAGCAACCATGCGTCGTGAATCAGGAATCCAAGAGATATCCACCCAATCTAAGGTAGAACGGAGGTGGTTGTCAGGCACACGTTCATAGGTGAGAATGATGATGAGTGTCACGGATCATCACATTCATCAAGTTGAAGAACAAGTGATATCTTGGAACAAGAATAAGCTGAATTGAATAGAAGAACAATAGTAATTGCATTAATACTCGAGGTACAGCAGAGCTCCACACCTTAATCTATGGTGTGTAGAAACTCCACCGTTGAAAATACATAAGAACAATAGTGATCATTGGCTTCGGCCCTAGAGAGGGAACCAGAAAAACCAAGATGATAAATACAATAGTAAAGGGTCCTACTTATAGGGAACTAGTAGCTTAAGAATTACAAAGATGAGTAAATGACATAAAAATCCACTTTCGGGCCCACTTGGTGTGTGTTTGGGCTGAGCATTGAAGCATTTTCGTGTAGAGACTCTTCTTGGAGTTAAACGCCAGCTTTTGTGCCAGTTTGGGCATTTAACTCCCACTTTGGTGCCAGTTCCGGCGTTTAACACTGGGAATTCTGAAGGTGACTTTGAACGCCGGTTTGGGCCATTAAATCTTGGGCAAAGTATGAACTATCATATATTGCTGGAAAGCCCAGGATGTCTACTTTCCAACGCCGTTTAGAGCGCGCCAATTGGGCTTCTGTAGCTCCAGAAAATCCACTTCGAGTGCAGGGAGGTCAGAATCCAACAGCATCTGCAGTCCTTTTCAGTCTCTGAATCAGATTTTTGCTCAGGTCCCTCAATTTCAGCCAGAAAATACCTGAAATCACAGAAAAACACACAAACTCATAGTAAAGTCCAGAAAAGTGAATTTTAACTAAAAACTAATAAAAATATACTAAAAACTAACTAAAATATACTAAAAACATACTAAAAACAATGCCAAAAAGCATATAAATTATCCGCTCATCACAACACCAAACTTAAATTGTTGCTTGTCCTCAAGCAACTGAAAATCAAGTAAGATAAAGAGAAGAGAATATGCAATGAACTCCAAAAACATCTATGAAGATCAGTATTAATTAGATGAGCGGGGCTTTTAGCTTTTTGCCTCTGAACAGTTTTGGCATCTCACTCTATCCTTTGAAATTCAGAATGATTGGCTTCTTTAGGAACTCAGAATCCAGATAGTGTTATTGATTCTCCTAGTTAAGTATGATGATTCTTGAACACAGCTACTTTATGAGTCTTGGCCGTGGCCCAAAGCACTCTGTCTTCCAGTATTACCACCGGATACATAAGTTTGTCGCTATTGCGGGCAGAGAAAAAATAGAGTTTGTCGCGTAGTTAAGTCGTGATCGAGGTAGGGGCTTTTTATTAAACTTATTTTACTTTCAAAAATTGTTATAAGTCAATATTAATGCGAAAAATATATTTTTATGATTTTGGTAAGTCTTATGGACTAAACTGAGTTGCTTTGAATAAATGTAATTGCTTTCCTGGTTCGTTGTTGTTGAAGTGGTCGCTTGATGGTTATATTTAGTTTCTTGATTGTGTTGGAGTCACTGAGAATTCTGATTTATTTATTTATTTTGTTAAATTGGTAGTTGCTGAAATGTTTTGAAATATGAAAATGATTTGATTTTTGAATTGGTTTTATTTTGAAATGGTTTAACATTGAAAATGATTTGGTTTTGAACCCATTGGAGAAGGTTGAGAAATGGTTTGGATGGGAC
Organism: Arachis stenosperma; assembly: GCF_014773155.1. Lineage (NCBI taxonomy): Eukaryota > Viridiplantae > Streptophyta > Magnoliopsida > Fabales > Fabaceae > Arachis > Arachis stenosperma. The sequence continues at coordinate 61,223,704 of NC_080383.1, forward strand.
CCTTGAAGAGTGGCAATAGTCCGAGTTTTAGAAGAGATATTGCCAAAAAAATTTTATAAGTATTTAAGTGAATTTAAATCGTTTGAATTTGATTAAACGGAAATGGACTTTTGTGTGATTAACTTGGGTTTAAGGATTATGTTTTAAAGAGTTTTAGAGGAAACAAAACTAATAGAACTGAATTGACTTTTTGAACTTAATTTGGTGAAAATGAAATGAATCTCGAGATTTTGAGAAATTTCGTAAGTTGATTAAAGAAAAGGTTAAGTCTTGGGAGTGCTTGAATGTTGTTTTGAACTGTGGATTTTTTTGGCGAGTTTTAAGTAGTAAGATTATTCAAAGTTCAAGTTAATAAGTTTTGGGTAATAAAGAAAAATAATAATATTATTCTAGTATTTTAATTATTATCTATATATTTATAAAATATTATATATTAGTAATTTATATTATAACAAAATAAGAGAGTTAAAAAATAATTTACTTAAAAGTTATAGAAAGACGAACCTAAGTTGAGAATCTTATTATTCATTTTTCATAAAACATCTAGGGAGAGACGAAAGAAGAATGTGAAGATAATTTATATTGTTGAATAATAAGAAAGAAAAGAAGAAGAAAGAAAAGAAAAAGATTAAAGGGATCTTTATCACAGTAGAGTAGAAAGTAGAGACTAAAAGAATCTAAAAGAATATTTGCCACAGAGAGTAGGAAAAAGGGATACCGAAAATAATGTCTCACCGGATTGATATGAAATGAATGAATGTTGATTTGGCTTTAGTGCCAAAAGTCTGGTGGGGGTGGCCATACGTAACATCCACTGGAGACTGTAAGTACGGTTCAGTAAGGACAACGATACATAATGTTCACTTGAGACCGAGGGGAAGGTTTGAAGTGAGGACGCCGATACGTAACGCTCATGTAAGAGACATTGGTTGAGATAGAGATGGCGATATGTAACGCCTACTTGTGACTGGGAAGAGGGTTTCCCCATGAGGATGGCAGTATGTAACGCTCATGGAGAGAATGTTTAATGGGATAGAGACGGTGATACGTAACACTTATCTCAAAACTACTATAGAGAAGCAGGCAACAAACCGACACGAGTTCATGGCCTACATAGGGCTAGACATGCATTATCCTTGTTTGCACATATCTCTCTGTGATGTGTTTTTGTGTATATTTGTAGATGCTTTGTGTGTACTATATGATTGTTTGACTTCTGTGTTCTTTATTTATTAAGTTTAAATGTATTCTATTGCTCGTTGTTGTTGGCTATGGTAATAAAATGAACTTATCTTCTAACCCCCGACCCTACTAAGGACTCCCCCATTTTTACCCCTTTTTCCAACCCTTTCAGCTATAGGTATGAAGGCTTATTGTGAAGCTATGGAAGCATAGAAGAATTTGTGCGAGTTGAGTTGTTGCTAGAATTTATTTTCCACTCACCTTATTAGTTGAAGTTTTATTTAGAAGGATAGGTTTTGCAATTGGTTTTGTTTGTAATACTATAATGTATTATTAATATTAAGAATATGAATATGTGTGATTTTGTTCTTGTTAAAGTTTTAACTTTTTAATAAAATTGTCGACATATTAATGCGTAAAAGCTCAATATTAATTAGATAATAAAAGAATTAGGTTAGTAACACCTTACTTTTAGTACGATCATGACGTACTAGAAATTGGGTCATTACAGCTTAGACTCATTTCTTTCAATTCTTCAAATCTATGTCAAGTCGGCTTCATTTATTTTCTATCGGGTCATTAAGGCCCATATTCAGTTGGCTCAGACCCATTTCTTTCTATTTATCACTCTCATATTCAGTCAGTTTCATTTATTTTTTGTTAGGTCTTACATTCCCATATCCAGTTGACTTGGACCGATTTCTTTCAATTATTCAATCTCATATCCAGTCGACTTCATGAATATTATGTCGGGTTGTTAATGCCAAGGTTGCGAGAATTGAACCAGTCAATAAACCGATATAGTGACTAGTTCAATGGTTCAAATAAAAATAAACTGATTTAGTTACAGGTCCAATCGAAGTCGAACAATAATAAAATAATTAGGTTAGTAAAACCTTAATTAGATAATAAACCAATCAATGGTTCAAATAAAAATAAATCGATTTAGTGATTGGTCCAATTGAAGTCGAACCGATAATAAAAGAATTAGGTTAATAAAACCTTAATTAGATAATAAACCGATTTAGTAACTGGGCCAATTGAAGTTGAACTGTAATTGAACCAGTTTAAATAAATTATTAATAATTTAATATATTTCAAAACACACATAACGTTTCATCTTTAAAATAAAAATTTCTAATCAACAAGCCAACGACTAAGAAATTAACTTAGACATTTCAATAGTTACATATAGTGATACAAATACATGTATTTTGAAAAACTATTTTCATTGTTCCAGTAACAGAAAAGCTTAAGAAAAATGGAGTCTAGAACTAAACAACTATATATGTGGTTTGAAATGTTGAATAGTCCAATCAAAAGAGTGAGATTTCAAAAATGAAAATACTTCTATTCTATCACTAGCATAAATATATTCATCAAAGCATACTCATTTAATTAAATGAAACACATTTTCAGCTACAAATCCTGTAGATTTAATAAACAAAAGATTTATCACGTATGCATTGTAGAAATTCAAAAATGGAATAAACAAAAAATATATTAATAGAAAACTTACAAAAATAAACTCAAAATCAGAAATTTAGAAAAACAGTACAAAATTAACTCCAAAATTTGACCAAAATCAATAATAATTAACTCAACAAAAACAACAATCAACAATCTTTCAATTTGGTTGACCTGGTCGAATTGGCTGGTTCAATTCAGTTTTTCAAAACACTGAGTAATGCATATATCAAGTTGGCACAGACCTATTTCTTCCAATTCATCAAGCCCATATCCACACGGCTCATTTATTTTCTATCTAGTCGTTGACACTCAAATCCAACTATTTCAGACCTATTTCTTTCAATTCATCACACCCATATCTAGTCGGATCATTATTTTTATTGGGTTGTTGGTGCCCAAATCTAGTTGACTTATACCTATTTCTTTTAATTCATCAAAGCCCATATCAAATCGGCTTCATTTGTTTTCTGTCATGTCATTTATCCTTGTATACAGTTGGCTCAGGCCCATTTCTTTTAATTCATTAAGGTTATATCCAGTTGGCGTCATTTATTTTTTATCGGGTCATTGGCACCTGTATCTAGTTGGCTCAAATCCATTTCTTTCAATTCATCAAACCCATATCTAGTCGGCTTGTTTATTTTTGGTCCGGTAGTTAACGACCAAATCCAACTAGCTTAGACTCATTTCTTTTAATTCATCAAACCCATAATTAGTCGGCTTTATTTATTTTTTGTTGGGTTGTTGATACACATATCCAGTTATCTCATACCCATTTCTTCTAATTCTTTAATCTTGATCCGTCACTTTATAACTCGGTTTTTATTGTGCATTATGAGTTATAGCTCGGCGTTAATTATCATTCATTATTTGCTTGTAACTGACACCTTCATTACCGACTTAATGACCATCATTTCAATCTTAATGACCAAACGGTCATAACATGAATATCATTCATCAATTCTATGCCTATAAAAAGAATCTTCTATATCTAATCTCAGGAGTAACATGATAAGTTCCATTCATGTTTTAAATTCTATATTCATAGAATTATTACACACAACACATGATAACTTTTATTTCATGTCTTACATTCTATATTCATAGAATTATTCTTATACCTCTTAAACACTTACTGACTTGAGCGTCGAAGTGTCTTTTGCAGGTACGCACCCCCTTGTTCTCTCCTTACCGACATATAACTCATCCTAACGAGAAGCTTGAAGATATTTATCGACGGACGAGCTATACACTGGCCAAACTCAACAAGAACAATTGGCGCCGTCTGTGGGGACGAGTAAAATAATTTTCACTCCCCTTATGTTCATAAAATTTGATTTACATTCAAATTTTTGAACCAATCTTAACAATCTTTTTAAGATTTAAATATAATCTATCGTAACTTTTCATAAAGTATGTACTTTATACATTTAAATTGTTTTATTTTTACATATCATAATATTTCACATCTCATAATCGATCAATGAATCAATCCGAGAGCAAACCCGGCTTTCAATCAATCCGAGAACAAACTCGATTTTCAATCAATTTGAGCACAAACTCATTTATCAATTTTGCTTACTTTTTCAAAGTTCTCTATTTACACAAGTAAAATTATATATTTTATTCAACATACTTTTGCATTTATATTTTGTGTAACTAATATTTACTGATTTATTAGTCATATTCAAATCTCAATATATGTTCTATACAATAATTGCATATAAACAACCATGTCAATTGCATTTTTATTTCATTATGTATTATATTTTTATTGTTTAATGATTTTATTTATACAATTAAATGACGGTAATGATGAGTTCAAATTTTAAAATTGGATTCTATCAAATATTAATTGTATATAACTGTTACACTATTCATTTTATGTTATTAAATTTTATTTTACTATTTGTTTAATGCAGAAAGTTATTAAACAAAAAATAGTTACAAACATGCAAATTTGTTACTTTTGCACAAGGAATATACCTCATAGCTAAACAAAATTTATTATATTATTATATGACTGTTATCTTATTGCTTTATTATCAAATTGAAGCATGTTTTATAAAACAAAATTCAGATATTCACATTTGACATGTATGACATTCATATATGTCATATTCTTCTCTATAACTATCAACTTTCAAAGTATATTTTTCTACTTTGAACTCTTTTACTTTTATAATATATATTATTCAATATACATTGCGATTTTGTATATATTCATTTTCTCAATTTATCTTATTCATGTCAGACATTCGCTATAAATTATAAATATTCAAATAACTAATTGCTTTGAGCGAGAAATTCATCAATAAGCTGTTGTGGGCCGAAAAAATTTCCAAGACAATTAACCATTATATCCTCGGATCATACAATCGATTCCGTCAATAGATATCCATCTCTGAACTTTTTAGTTCACATACAATCAAATGCTAAAATTGTTCTTAAGCAGAAAAGTATCCCCCACGCAACTATCTTGATTGAATGACTCTTATCACTCAATTATTTTTTGAATAAGTGCCGATATAATAACCCGACTAAACTTGGGGGCTCACTATATCATTATTTAGTTATCTTTTAACCGAGTTATAAATTATTTTATTGTCTAAGTTTAGCCTGGATCATATGATCGGCAGACAAAGCTTGGGGGCTGTGATCCGTTACCTTATAACTCGGTTTTTATTGTGCATTATGAGTTATAACTCGGCGTTAATTATCATTCATTATTTGCTTGTAACTGACACCTTCATTACCGACTTAATGACCATCATTTCAATCTTAATGACCAAACGGTCATAACATGAATATCATTCATCAATTCTTTGCCTATAAAAAGAATCTTCTATATCTAATCTCAGGAGTAACATGATAAGTTCCATATCATGTTTTACATTCTATATTCATAGAATTATTACACACAACACATGATAACTTTTATTTCATGTCTTACATTCTATATTCATAAAATTATTCTTATACCTCTTAAACACTTACTGACTTGAGCGTCAGAGTGTCTTTTGCAGGTACCCACCCCCTTGTTCTCTCCTTACCGACGTATAACTCATCCCAACGAGAAGCTTGAAGACATTCATCGACGGACGAGCTATACACTGGCCAAACTCAGCAAGAACAAATCCCATACAAGGCTCATTTATTTTCTGTTGAGTCATTGATCCTTGGCTCAGACCCATTCTTTTAATTCATCATCCCATATCTAGTCGGCTTTATTTATTTTCTTTCATGTCATTGACACCCATATCCAGTTGGCTCAGATGCATTTCTTTCAATTCATCAAGTCCCATATCCAATGGCTTTATTTATTTTCTGTCGGGTTGCTGACACCTATATCCAGTTGGCTTAAACTCATTTCTTTTAATTCATCAACCTCATATCCAATTGGCTTCATTTATTTTTTGTGGGGTCGTTGACCTCCATATCCAGTTGGCACAAATCTATTTCTTTCAGTTTATCAATTCCATACCGAGTCAGATTTATTTATTTTTTGTCGAGTCATTGATGCCCGTATGCAGTTGGCTCGGAGCCATTTCTTTCAAATCATCAAGTCCATTAAGAGAGCTTCAGGTTCGGCTAGCTCAAGAAGGATACCTCTCATCAAAATTCTAAACTGATTAAAGTGTTCTTTTCATCATCCTTTTCATCCTCATACCAATTTTTCTAAGGTAAATTGAGGTATAACTCTCTTTTGAGCTTTTTTAAGATTCGTCCAACATATGTATATAGAGGAAATTTTATGTTCTTGATTCTTTTGCTTAGGAAATCATCTCTAGAAGTCTCAAAGGATAAAAAAATACTACAAACAAGTTTGAAAAGGTAAAATACTCATGTGTTAAATGTATTTTATTATTTTAGAGTTATCTGTATTATTAATTTCTAATGAAGTTGTTGAAATTGCCTATGTTTACAACAATTTAAAGTAAACACCATAGTAGTTATTAGTTTATTGTTACACATTCAGTTTTATATTTTCTTTTAACTAACTACTTTAATTATTTATATTATTTTTAAAAGTCATAACTCTTTTTTTTATGGTGAACTTGTTGGTAGTGGATTCAAATCTTAATGTGGGTTTATGGAAGGAGATGAAGGCTATAATATTTTATTTTATTGACTTTGATTTGTTAATGTGCTAATTTAGGTTTTAAAAACTCATGTATGTTGTTCTTACTATTTTGTGAATGTTGATGTTTTTTAAACTTTAAAGATATAAAGTATGTCTACTATGGATATTTGGTTATGTCTTTTGAATTTTGATGTTTAAAAATTCAATGTGATTTATTTTGTTTTCTTAATTTCATGATATATGTATTGTATAATTTTTTTTCTAAATTTTTTTTATTTTTATTTTTTTATTTTTATTTCAAATGTAATATTCGATCGAGTAACCTGATTACCCGAACCAATCCAATTCGAAAGTATTCAGTTTGGGTTGGTTAGGATACAACACCAAAAAATGCCTTACCCGATCCAAATTGACCCGACACACATTTTAATTGGTTTGATACCATCTCTTCTTCAAACTCGACCCAACCCGACCTGATTACATCCTTACCCGATTACACTACTACCTACAGTCGTATTTGAAAAGAAAACTAAAATTGAGAGATAAATACTGGGAGACAAATATAGAGACTAAAATAAGAGAAATTACTAAAATATTCTTATTTATTAAAAATAATAATAACTCTATTCTTTTACCTTTTTCACCATCTTATTTCTTCTTATTCTTCTTACCCTCTTCAAGCGCATCAGAAAAAGCATCATCAACATCATTATCCTTGTTCACCTTTTTCTCCTCCACATTAGACCTTCTAATCTCGACGATGTTCTCAGCTTTCCTTTCTCTGTTACCATCTATTTTATTTCTACCCAAACTAACATTCAAAAAGTTTGATTTATTTGTAAGCTTAATCTTATTGTAGCTTTAGAATCATTATTTTTTATGGTTGTTTGGAAGAAGTGGATTTTCCACGGAGAAGCCTTGGACTTGGAGTGATTGAAACTTTCTTAGAAGGTCGATGCTCATATCCAGCACTATTGTCATTGTCCTTAGCACTATTACCCTCTCTTTCAAGTTCCAAAGAGGTACCTCTTCACCATTCTTCCTATCTTTATCATCCTCCTCTACTACATCACCTCCGACACCACCTGCTGCTCTGTCTTTTCCTCCTCCAAATTCTCCTCCATATACTTCAAATTCCTCTCCAACCACATCAAAGAGTCCTCATTGCAAGCCTTCTACCTCTTTCGCAAGCAGCAATTATCCCTCCTTCTTTCCAATTTCTCCTTCTCCATCCTTAGAATTCAGTCTCCTATGTTTCACTTTTTGAAGGTACTGATGGATTGAAATTTTAGTTCTCTTCTCTAATAATCAAATATGATACTGAGTCCAAGTCCTTTAATCTTAATTCCAGTCTCTACAAATAAACACAACCTACTAGTATAGCCTCACCTTCCATTTTTTCCTTAATAATTTCACCCATAAACACCTCACAAGTCCATGTGATATTGTTAAATATACCTATTACAAATCTATTAGTTTAGGAGAATAAAGTATGCAAAGCCACCAATCCCAATTACCTCCCTTTCTAATCCTTTTTACCGATCTACCCTTCCCTTATTTCATTTCTTCTTATTTTCATTTTGGTCATCCATACCTTTAATTCTCTCCCAAACACTCTCCACCTGAGCTATTTTATTTTTGAAGATTTTCACGTTTTTACAATTCCAAATCGATCACACAATTGCAAAGAACAATTTATACCATTTCTTATTTCTAATTTTTTCATCTCTTGTTGCATCTAATTTATAAATTATAACTTTGAAAGTTCTATCACCAATTGAAATATCCTTCCAAATTTTTGTATTTTGCATCATCCACACACATTTTCCACACTTCTTAGCTTATTTATCTATATAACTTATTACTATTTGTCAAATTTAAAATCTCTTTCCAAGACCCATTAGAACTTTTACAATTTTACTCTTCCACCAAAACTCTCATGTCAACATTATAGCATGAACCTATGACCATCTTCCATAGTGGTTCATTCTCATCCGAAAATCTCTACTATTATTAAAAATCATAGCCACATTCTTCATTTCGAGATCCCCACATCCAAACTCCCTTGCTCCTTTAGTTTTTGGATTATAATGCACTTTATTGTTGACATAAATCTCTTCTCTTTATTAGGGATGGTCAAAGCGGGCCGCCTGCCTCGCTAAAGCCCGCCGCAAAATATGATGGGCCAGTCTACCCCACCAAAGTGATATTGAGTTAAACTTGCTATCTCTTCTCGCCAAAGGGCGGACTGGAAGGTTGGCGGGCCGACCGCCTTCTTATTTTCTAAAACTCCAATAAATATAAAATTTATAAAAAGTACTATACTAAACACCTTTAATTACAATATTAATCATAATAAGTCTCAAATACAACAAGTCAACAACATAAATAACATAACAATATCTTTTGTAGCTTTTCTTTTTAATGTCTTTTGCAGCTTCAAATCCCTTTTCATATTCAAAATTATGTGTTAAATTTCTACTATCAACCTCTATGGAGACAGAGTTATCCATTATAGAATCCATAACTCAAATAATAAATAACATAACAATATCTAAAATTAGTAACTAGAACAATAATAATAACTAAATAATAAGGAAGATAAGAACAAAATAATAGAGATCAGAATCAATAATCAGTAAGAAAAAGGTAAGAAAATAAAATAGAAATTGAGAGGTAGAGAACAAAAAATAGAAGAAAAATAAAATAGAAATAGAGAACAAAGAATCCCAAGCTCCCATAAACAGAATTATTATTCATCAAATATCCCTCCCACAAAGAAAAAAGAACAGAATCACCAATTAGCCCTCCCACAAAAAAAAATAAAAAAATTAAACAGAAATAGAGAATATCCCTCCCACAAACAGAATCATCAAATTATCCCACACAAATAGATAAATAAAAGAAAAATTAAGAAAAATAAACAAATAGTTTACTAGAGGAGGACCTTTCTAGAGCACTTCACCGCTATCTACCACATACCTAAGAGAGGGACTGACAAAGCGCCTTTAAGTAGTCATCACAGACCCAAGTCATCACCGCCAGTGCTTTTTGAGCTCTAGGCAGCGCTACGAGAGAGAGAGAGAGAGAGAGAGAGAGAGAGAGAGAGAGAGAGAGAGATCTATGAGAGAGGGAGAGCTGAGTCATCGTCGTCATAGGTGATTCTAGATTTTTGGTGCTTTCTGAGTGCGAGGGAGACATAGATGCAAGGGAGAGAGGGGGAATGCGAGTCGTTGCCACCGGTGCTCAACCATTGTCGTTGCGTGTTCACTGGTGGTTCCAGAGAGAGAGAAAGAGACGGAATGCAAGAGTGAAGAGGGAATGTGAGTTGTTACTGCTGATGCTTAATCATTGATGCTGTATGTTCACTGGTGGTTCCTGAGAGAGAGAGAGAGAGAGAGAGAAAGAGAGAGAGGCGGGGGGGGGGGGGGGAATGTAAGAGACAAGAGTGGAGAGGAAGAACCCTACCACACAGATTTTTATGCCTAGGTCGTAAATGAAAGATGGTGAGGCGCTACGACCTCTAGAAACAAAATATATACATAAAAATATAGTAAGGATATTATATCTAGGAGCCTTGAAGGAAAAAGCTAAACAAAGCGTAATAGAAAATCCCATCACACTCGTACAGATAAGCATAAAACGGATAAGCAAGAACGAACGAAAAGGATAAACTATATATAAAGATCAGAGTTCCAAAAGATACAGATAATCAAGCTCCAAACTTGACCTGTAAAGCAAAGGTCGGCCAGAGTATACATAAGTATATATATACATATAGACAGCTTAACAAAGTATCCTAAAATACAAAATATAACACCTATTTCTCCAAGTCAATCTCTAGGAGGGATATACACAATATATACAGTGTGAAGAATACATATACACATATACAACTAGAAACAAAATACTAAGCCCCAAGAGTATAGTTCTTTGATTGCACAGAGAATCTCCAGACGCTCAACGAGGCGCCTCTCAATCTGTATCTAAAAAAATAATAGAATATGTATGGAATAAAACTGTGAGTTCTTAGTATAGTAAAGGTGCCCACATAGATAAAATATAGGGTCCCAGAAAAGCCAGAGGCATTCCTAGAACTCCGACATTCAGAATCAAATTTAAAATTTATTCTAAACCAAAAATTTTGTTAATCTATCTAAGGGAATTCTAATTCTAATCTAACTCTTCCCCTCCTATCTCCTTCAAACCTATTAATCACCAGATGGAACTACCCTCACCATGCCTCTACCAAATGAGGGGTCTCTCAGAGTCAAGCACATACGAAGAATACAAGTAATACATAATTAAAAAAACAGATACAACATTTAAGTCAGGTAGCATATAGTCATATATAAACAATCAGGCAAACCAAAATATGCATACTCAAACAAGTCATACAAATGCATATGATGCATATCTGCCCTATGGCTGATGATATCATCTGTTGGTTATCCAGTCAAACCTGACATATCCAGTAGTGAACCCTAGACAGTCCCTCTAGCGCGAAGCTCAAAAGCATATACACATATAAATATTCAATCATCCATCGCACAGGCCGGGTCAACGGAATCTCAAATCTCAACCTGGAACCAGTGGTAGTGAGTCACTGAGTTTGCCCAAGGAAACTAAGATCGATCATGAATACTGATGAGCGGATAATTTGTACGCTTTTTGACATTGTTTTTAGTATGTTTTTAGTAGTTTTAGTTGAGTTCTTAGTATATTTTTATTAGTTTTTAGTTAAAATTCACTTTTCTGGACTTTACTATGAGTTTGTGTGTTTTTCTGTGATTTCAGGTATTTTCTGGCTGAAATTGAGGGACCTGAGCAAAAATCTGATTCAGAGACTGAAAAGGACTGCAGATGCTGTTGGATTCTAACCTCCCTGCACTCGAAGTGGATTTTCTGGCGCTACAGAAGCCCAATTGGCGCGCTCTCAACGGCGTTGGAAAGTAGACATCCTGGGCTTTCCAGCAATATATGATAGTCCATACTTTGCCTAAGATTTGATGGCCCAAACCGGCGTTCAAAGTCACCCTCAGAATTCCCATCGTTAAATGCCGGAACTGGCACCAAAATGGGAGTTAAACGCCCAAACTGGCACAAAAGCTGGCGTTTAACTCCAAGAAGAGTCTCTACACGAAAAATGCTTCAATGCTCAGCCCAAGCACACACCAAGTGGGTCCGGAAGTGGATTTTTATGTCATTTACTCATCTCTGTACACCTTAGGCTACTAGTTTTCTATATATAGGACCTTTTACTATTGTATTTTCATCTTCTGATCTTTGGAATCTTTTGATCTTTAGATCTTTTGATCACTTTGGGAGGCTGGCCATTCGGCCATGCCTAGACCTTGTTCTTATGTATTTTCAACGGTGGAGTTTCTACACACCATAGATTAAGGTGTGGAGCTCTGCTGTACCTCGAGTATTAATGCAATTACTATTGTTCTTCTATTCAATTCCGCTTGTTCTTATTCTAAGATATTCATTCGCACTCAAGAACTTGATGAATGTGATGATTATGTGACGCTCATCATCATTCTCACTTATGAACAAAGTGACTGACAACCACTCTTCTCTCTGTAATGGAGAAGCTAGGGATCTATGAGGTACAAGCTGCAAGAATCTTACTAGAGATGGCAGACAACTCAAGAAAACAAGCTTATGGACTTGTAGAGGATGTTCTGGTAAAAGTTGAAGACCATTACATCCCTACTGATTTCATAGTCCTAGAGACTGGGAAATGTATGGATGAATCTATCATCCTTGGCAGACCCTTCCTAGCCACAGCAAAGGCTGTGATTGATGTTGATGGAGGTGAACTGATCATTCAAGTGAATAAAGAATCCTTTGTGTTTAAGGCTCAAGGATATCCCTCTGTCACCATGGAGAGGAAGCATGAAGAGCTTCTCTCAAATCAAAGCCAAACAGAGCCCCCACAGTCAAACTCTAAGTTTGGTGTTGGGAGGCCACAACCAAACTCTAAGTTTGGTGTTGGGAGGTTCCAACATTGCTCTGAGTATTTGTGAGGCTCCATGAGAGCCCTCTGTCAAGCTACTGACATTAAAGAAGCGCTTGTTGGGAGGCAACCCGATGTTATATTTTATCTATTTTTCTTTGTTATTTTATGTTTTTTGTAGGTTGATGATCATGAGAAGTCACAAAAACAATTGAAAAAGCAAAAACAGAATGAAAAACAGGAAGAAAAACAGCACACCCTGGAGGAAGAACCTACTGGCGTTTAAACGCCAGTGAGGCTAGCAGATGGGCGTTTAACGCCCAGTCTGGCACCATTCTGGGCGTTTAACGCCAGAAAGGGGCACCAGACTGGCGTTAAACGCCAGGAAAGGGCAAGAACCTGGCGTTAAACGCCAGAAATGGGCACCAGCCCGGCATTTAACGCCAGAATTGGCTCAAAACGCGTTTTTGCATGCCATTTGGTGCAGGGATGACTTTTCCTTGACACCACAGGATCTGTGGACCCCACAGGATCCCTACCAACCCCCACCACTCTCTTCTTCTTCACCCATTCACCAATCACCTCAATACCTCTTCCCCAAAAATCCTTCACCTATCAAATCCCATCTTTCTCTTCACCACTCAAATCCATCCTTCATAAAACCCCACCTACCTCACCCTTCAAATTCAAACCACTTTCCCTCCCAAACCCACCCATACATGACCGAACCATGAGCCCCCCTCTCCTATATAAACCCTTCTTCACTCCTTCATTTTCACACAACCTAAACACCACTTCTCACCCTCTTTGGCCGAACACAAAGCCATTCCCTTCTTCCTCATTTCTTCTTCTTCTACTCTCTTCTTTCTTCTTTTGCTCGAGGACGAGCAAACCTTTTAAGTTTGGTGTGGTAAAAGCATTGCTTTTTATTTTTCCATAACCATTTATGGCATCCAAAGCCGGAGAAACCTCTAGAAAGAGGAAAGGGAAGGCAAAAGCTTCCACCTCCGAGTCATGGGAGATGGAGAGATTCATCTCAAGGGTGCATCAAGACCACTTCTATGAAGTTGTGGCCATGAAGAAAGGTCAACTTTGATTAAAGGCTGGACCAAGTCCTCATAAACATTTGTGAAGAGGGCGCTCAATGGAAGAGAAATTCAAGAGGGAAGCCGGTTCAATTAAGAAGGCATGACCTCAAGCCCGTGGCTAGAGGATGGTTGGAGTTTATCCAACGCTCAATCATTCCCACTAGCAACCGGTCCGAAGTTACTCTAGACCGGGCCATCATGATCCATAGCATCATGATTGGAGAAGAAGTGGAAGTTCATGAGGTTATAGCCCAAGAATTTTATAAGGTGGCGGACAAGTCCTCTACCTTGGCAAGGTTAGCCTTTCCTCATCTCATTTGTCACCTCTGTTATTCAGTTGGAGTTGACATAGAGGGAGACATCCCCATTGATGAGGACAAGCCCATCACTAAGAAAAGGACGGAGCAAACAAGAGACCCCTCTCATCATGAGATCCCTGAGATGCCTCAAGGGATGCACTTTCCTCCACAAGACTATTGGGAGCAACTTAACACCTCCCTAGGAGAATTGAGTTCCAACATGGGACAACTAAGGGTGGAGCACCAAGAACATTCCATCCTCCTCCATGAAATTAGAGAAGATCAAAGAATCATGAGAGAGGAGCAACAAAGACAAGGAAGAGACATTGAGGAGCTCAAGCACTCCATAAGACCTTCAAGAGGAAGAACAAGCCGCCATCACTAAGGTGGACCCGTTCTTTAATTTCCTTGTTCTTTTTTTTTTCTGTTTTTCGAAATTTTCATGCTTATGTTTGTCTATGTTTGTGTCTTATGATCATTAGTGTCTTAGTGTCTATGCCTTAAAGTTATGAATGTCCTATGAATCCATCACCTTTCTTAAATAAACAAATGTTCTTAATTGAAAAAGAGAAGAATTGCATGAATTTTGAATTTTATAAGCAGATTAATTATTTTGATGTGGTGGCAACACTTTTGTTTTTTGAATGTATGCTTAAACAGTGCATATGTCTTTTGAATTTGTGGTTCATGAATGTTGGCTCTTGAAAGAAAAAATGATTCTTGAAGCAAGAAAAAGCAGTGAATACAAAAAAAAACGAAAAAAATAGGGGAAAAAGAGAAAACGAAAAAGAAAGAAAAAAAGAAAGAAATAAAGTTGTGATCCAAGGCAAAAAGAGTGTGCTTAAGAACCCTGGACACCTCTAATTGGGGACTTTAGCAAAGCTGAGTCACAATCTGAAAAGGTTCACCCAATTATGTGTCTGTGGCATGTATGTATCCGGTGGTAATACTGGAAGACAGAGTGCTTTGGGCCACGGCCAAGACTCAATAAGTAGCTGTGTTCAAGAATCATCATACTTAACTAGGAGAATCAATAACACTATCTGGATTCTAAGTTCCTAAAGAAGCCCATCATTCTGAATTTCAAAGGATAGAGTGAGATGCCAAAACTATTCAGAGGCAAAAAGCTTAAAGCCCCGCTCATCTAATTAATACTGATCTTCATAGATGTTTTTGGAGTTCATTGCATATTCTCTTCTTTTTATCTTATTTGATTTTCAGTTGCTTGAGGACAAGCAATAATTTAAGTTTGGTGTTGTGATGAGCGGATAATTTGTACGCTTTTTGGCATTGTTTTTAGTATGTTTTTAGTAGTTTTAGTTGAGTTCTTAGTATATTTTTATTAGTTTTTAGTTAAAATTCACTTTTTTGGACTTTACTATGAGTTTGTGTGTTTTTCTGTGATTTCAGGTATTTTCTGGCTGAAATTGAGGGACCTGAGCAAAAATCTGATTCAGAGACTGAAAAGGACTGCAGATGCTGTTGGATTCTGACCTCCCTGCACTCGAAGTGGATTTTCTGGAGCTCTGCTGTACCTCGAGTATTAATGCAATTACTATTGTTCTTCTATTCAATTCCGCTTGTTCTTATTCTAAGATATTCATTCGCACTCAAGAACTTGATGAATGTGATGATTATGTGACACTCATCATCATTCTCACTTATGAACAAAGTGACTGACAACCACTCTTGTTCTACAAGCAAATGAGGCTCTAGTGTTTATCTCTTGGATTCCTGATACACGATGCATTGTTGATCGCCTGACAACCGAGCGCTCGCCTGACAAACGAGCCAGCCATTCCGTGAGATCAGAGTCTTCGTGGTATAGGCAAGAACTGATGGTGGCAGAGAGACGGAAGGGACCAAGCATCTTCATACGCTTATCTGAAATTCCTACCAATGAAATACATAAGTATCTCTATCTTTATCTTTATGTTTTATTCATCATCTATACCCATTTGAGTCTGCCTGACTAAGATTTACAAGGTGACCATAGCTTGCTTCATACCAACAATCTCTTGGGATCGACCCTTACTCGCGTAAGGTTTATTACTTGGACGACCCAGTGCACTTGCTGGTTAGTTGTGCGGAGTTGTGATAGAGAGTTGAGATTGCAATGAGCGTACCATGTTGATGGCGCCATTGATGATCACAATTTCGTGCACCAAATACTATCCTGGAGCAAGTGAGGTGATGAATCCACATTTCACGGTATTTATTTGCTCTAATTGGGTGGATTTTATCAACTTTTCCTACACTTATTCAATGAAATAGCATAGTTTCATGATTTCTTCTTAAATTGTGTTTGAAAGTAAGAACATGCTTTTTAGGCCTTTTAATTGCTAAATTTTATTCACTTTAATCCCATTTGATGCCTTGATGTGTTTGCTAAGTGATTTCAGGTTTCCAAGACAAGTATGGATTGAAGAAGTGAGAAAAAGAGCATGCAAAAGAGAAGAAACCATGAAAAAAATGGAGTTTGGAAGATTCAGCGACCCGTGCGTGCGCACAGTGATGCGTGCACGCGCACAAGTGCGAGCTTGGCGACGCGTACGCGTGGTGGTAGTGGATTTCGCCAGGTGACGTGTACGCGTGACCCACGCGTACACGTGACCCGAGTCACTTGAGCTCATTAATTGCAAATTGTTGGGGGCGAATTTTGGGCCTACAAAATCCAATCCAACTCATTTCTGAAGCTATTTCAACCCTAATTCAAGTGGAGTCAAGGGGGCAATTAGGTTTAGATTTTCTATGTTTTTATCTTAGTTTTCTTGAGAGAGAAACTCACCTCTCTCTAGAATTAGGTTAGGTTTAGTTAATTTCTCTTTAATTTTTATCTTTAATTCTTGTTTTAATGTAGTTTTTTCTTCTTTTCCTTGTTTAATTTCCCTTATTCTCTTAGTTCTTCTTCTTAATTTCTCATTTTTGTCATTTTTAAGTTTATGGATATTCTTGTTAATTTTAATTTCAATTAATGCAATTTAATGTTTTATATTTATTATTATTTAATTCAGTTGTTATTATTATTTGCTTGTTTTTGGTAGTTAGATTTTATTTTTAATGTAATTTAATATTATTTTATTTTCATGCACACCAAGTGTTTAATAAAATGCTTGGCTTAGTATTTACTTAGTTTTTCTTCACTCTTGGCTTGGAATTGAGGACTTTGGTGACCCTTGAGTCATTGATGTCCATTCTTGTTTGATATATTAGAGTAGTTAGTTGATTTGGTTTCTATTGAGTCTAAGTCTTCCATTAATAGAGTTGACTAGGACTTATGGATTGAAATTAATTATGTCTATTTGACTTATCCTCGATGTAGGGTTGACTAAGTAAGATTAACTCTTCATAATCATCATGTGTTTGTGGTCAATGGCTAAGATAGATAATCTTAGCTCTCAATCCATGCCAAGAGGTTTCTTAACATTTGAATTCCCCTTTCCTTTTGATTAATTGCCTTGCATTTAATTTATTTCATTCAATTTCATACATGTTAAGTTACTTTCTTACTATATACATTACTTGCAATCTTGCCACCCCATTTTCCCTAATAGCCAATAATAAAATATTTCAATTGCAACTCCTAGGGAGAACGATCCGTGGTTTTATTACTCTCGGTTTATATATTTTGTATTGGAAAAATAGACAAAAGTACACCCGGATTTTCACACGGTGGACAGATCTACTCCTCAATTTTTTAATGAGTCATTTGCACACATGAATATAAAACTCTGTTGTCAATTCTACCCTTCCGTGGCCTGAGTAAATTTTTCGGCAGTGGTGGAGGTCAGGTATGCACGATATTGTATGATGTGGCCAATTTGAAGTGACACTGTGAAAAATAGAAATATTCATTATGAAATTTGCTGAAATAAATATAAGAAAAGGGAATAATGAAATTACTTCATCCTCTTCCTTCTTTAATTTCTTCGAACCATATGAACCCTAACACAGCCACATAGGAAATGATAACAACAATTTTTTAAACTCCAATAAGAAATCTGTAGGTCCAAATGAGAACACCAAAGCCAAAAAACTCCTTTGTCCAAAGCAACTAATTTTGAGTGGTAGCCATGGTTCCAGTAGCTGATTTTCTTCCACTACTTGGGATCATTCTTCCACGGCTCGACAACAATCCCACACTGCCCCTTTGAGTTGTTTGTCCTTCTATCTCTTTGTGAAATTATTCCAAATATGCATAGCACAGAAGCAATGATGAACTCCAGGGATAACTTGTTGCATAGCCAGAATCAGACCTTGTTCAATTAATATGTCAGTCGTTAATACAACTGAAGTACCAACCATGTTAACAACAACTAGCTGCATACCTTTTGTTGGTCACTAATGAAGTTTCAACCATGAACTTTGTAGTTGCCCAAATCATTGTGTAAATGCTCCAAAAACCATTTCCAGTTATCTCTGAATCCACCACGGTATAAGCAATTAGAAAAATCTGGTTGTTCGCATCTTGACCTATTGTAGTGAGTAGCTGTCCTCCATAGAAGCCCTTTAAGAATGTGCCATCAAGGCCAATGAAAGGTCTACACTATGTGTTAGGGTTCATATGGTTCGAAGAAATTAGAGAAGGAAGAGGATGAACAATGATTTTATTATTCCCTTTTCTTATATTTATTTAAACAATTTCATAATGAATATTCCTATTTTCCACAATGTCACCTCAAATTGGCCACATCATACAATACCGTGACACCTAGCCTCCATCACCGCCGAAAAATTTACTCAGGCCACGGAAGGGTAGAATTGACAATGGAGTTTTATATTCATATGTGTAAATGACTCATTAAAAAATTGAGGAGGACATCTGTACTTTGTGTGAAAATCCGAGTGTACTTTTGTCTATTTTTCCTTTTGTATTTGAAATTAAACTTTGAATTGAGCATACTTGTTGGCTCGGAACTATACTTCCAACAGAACTATATTTTTGTGAAAATTATAAGCCGACATTTTTGCTCTTTCAAGTTTTTGGCGCCGTTGTCGGGGAGTTGCAATGTGTGCTATTTGTTGGCTATTGTAAATATGTTAATATGTAAATAGCTTGCTTTTTGGTTGTCTTTTGTTTTTGTTAATGGTTAGGATTGGGATCCCGGAGGACATTGGAAATTCAAGCATTGGTGGGGAAGTCAAGCACAAGCCACCATAGCAAGGGCTCTTCCAATTGTCTAACTTAAAGACAATAAATGAAAGTACTAGGTGGGAGATACCCCACCATGGTAACACCTTTCTAACCATCTCTTTGTATATAGCTTTAATTCATTGTATTTTGTTTCTTGTAGATAGCTTATGTTTATTTTAATTTCAAGCTTATTAGTTAGGTTAAATTTTAGTTTGGATAATGTAGTTGTGCAATGTTCGATGTTTTGGGGTTGAAAAGCTATTTTGGATGTCAAGTTTGGTGCCTTAAGACACTAAATTTTTTTTGACAAAAACAGAGAATGTGCACGCGCACACACCTGTGCGTACGCACACCTCTTTGCACAACCTCTGTTTGGAGCGCTCGCATACCTTGTGCGCTCGTGTCTCCCTCTTTTTGCCTCTCGTGCATACACACAGATGGAAAATCAGGCGTTACATTCTAACGCATGAAAAAAAATTGCCTTTATGTGCGTGGGCACAGGCCTGTGCGTGGGCACACTTCAAAATAAGGCCTCTCTGCCTGTGGCGTTCGCACACCTAGTGTGAATGCACAACTCTACAATTTTGCCCATCGACGCGTACGCGTCCCTCATGCGTATGCGTCACCTTTCATTTTTTCTCTTTCGCGTGTATGCATCCCTCACGCGTACGCGTCGATCCTCTTTTTCACACACACCACGCGCACGAGTTCCCTACGCATACGCGTGACCCCTTGTGCGTACGCATGTCCCTGTTTTCTCACCATTATACTTCTCTTCTTCTCTTATCTCTATTTCTTCCCTTCTTTTCTCCTCTTCCCTCTTCTTTTCCTTCTTAAATCACCATCCACCACTATCATTCACCACCCACCACACCCACCTTTAGTTAGTTAGTTAGATAGTTAGTTAGATAGTTAGTTAGTTAGTTATTTGTTTAGTTATTTAGTTTAATTTTCTGTTTTAGTGCTAAGTGTTGGATTATCGCTTTGATTTACTGATTCTATTGAGATATTGCTGCTAATTATTGATAGGATGCTATTTTAGCATCATTGTGTGAATATTCATTGTTGGATGTCTTTATTGAGGTCATACTTTGTTGCTTGGTCTTGAGTTTTGAATGTTGAATATTTGTGCATACTAAGTACTCATAACATTGCCTTTGAGAATACTTTTAGATTTCTAAATTGCATGTTTTGGCCACCATGTAATTTGATTTCATTATCTATAGTTAGGCAATTTGTTCTTAGTTGATGCATTTTTTGTTAGATGCTTGTTATGAATGATTTTTATTTAAGTCACCTAGTTGATGCATTGAAATTAAGGAATTGTGAAATTGGATTATAAGTCCACCTAGTGACACTTTTTTTTGAGCTTTTGAAGCTTTGTGGACTATGCTTGCCATATTTTCCACTTCATGTCAATTAGGTGTTGCTTCATTATCCAATTCGCAAGTGCCTAATTCTTGCTTGAATGCTTGAATGCTTCTTTATTGCTTGTTTATTTTTGTGAAGTGCATGCTTATTTTGTCTAATTGTGACATAATTTTCTTTGCTAGTGTGTGTTATAAACCGCGCAACTTAAAATTCACACACTTGTTTTTTTCATGTCACAAACCTATTCACTCACATCATTCTAGTGAATATCACCTCATTCCAGCAATCCATGCTTCCTTGTTTTTGCATTTACTTGTATTGCCATCTTATTTTCTACTTTTTCAAATTATAAATGTAATTTTTTAATTTCTTTGAATCATAATTAATTTATTAATTTACCGGATTTTACAGAAAAGGGAGACTCTATGTTTTACAATTGTGTAAGTTTGAAATGAAACCCTAATTCTTCATAAAATTTTCTATTTATATAATGATATGAAATGACTACATATCCTCAAAAAAAAAAAAGATTGTCAGCCCATCAGACCAGTCCGTACTGTTAAAGCCTGCGAGTTTGGCGATACGGGTTTGGCGAACTTTTAAAAACTGGCAGGTCCAAAGTCTCATCTCGGCCTCTCGTCTTTTTTGGTGGTTTTGGCGTTTTGATCCAGTAAATTTGGCATGTTTTACCATCCTTATTTTTTATTGTTGGCATAGATCTCTTCTCATTTTTTAGTACATAAAGTATTTAAATCTCATAATAAGTATAATTTTTTTTTGCGATTTTGACATTTTAAAGGTGGAATGATGAGTTTTAATATTTTTTTTTTACATTTTATTTTTTCGAATTCATAACTAAGATATTCACAGTAGAGTATGATAACTAATTTTTCGTTACCTTAAAGACATTCCAATAAATGAAATAGTAAGATAGGAGTTTTAATGATTTTTTTAACATTTTGCTCTTTTTCTTAAATATTATCACTAATAGAGACATTACTTAATTGCAATAAGTATCTAACTATAGCTTTGCTAGATATTATTTATACATTTATTGATTAATAAATAAGTTAACAAATAATGTTAGTAATGGTTTTATTTTATTAAGAGAATAAATTAAGAATAATCAATGGAAATAAATTTATTTTGATAAATTATTTATAACCATTTTACAATAAACTATTAATAGAATATATAATGTGAATACCTATTATATTAAATTTTTATTCGTTAATTATTCAAAAAGATGAAAGAAGATCATAATCCCATTCTTAACAGAATAATTGAGGTTAAGTTTGCCTTATTTTTCCATAAGTTTAAACTCCAAACGACTTTTTAGTTAGAAAAATAAGACAAAAGTTACATAAATAAACACAAAACTTGACAATATATATGTGTTCAAAGTATAGAAACTTTTAATGATTTCGTACACTTGTTTAATTGAGAATAGAGGCTATAAAAAGAGATAGATCTTAATTTTTTTTCGTGAGAGGATAAAATGTGATTTTATATTATTAATTTTATAAGTAAAATTAAAAAAAATATGAAAGTAGAACTAAAAGAAAATATAAAAAAATTAAAGAATTAAAAATGATATTTTATTCCTTTTAATTAAAAAAAATGAAAAAATTTATTTTGGACTGTCAAAAAATATAAAGATGATTAGAATTTATTATTTTTTATCTTATTTAGTTATTAATTTATTTTTTTTAGTTTAATTTTTTCAGTCTAATAATTTAACAATATACTTTATCTTATACTTAGTATTATACTAAGTACTAAAAAAATAAAAAAAAATCTAAATAGTCAGTAATTTTATTAAATTCTGATCAGCATGTAATCAATAAAAAAAAATAAATAATTTCACACTATTAAATAAAATCTCATATCATTAAAATCATCATTAATAACTATTTAATAGTTATAAATTATAGGAAGTATTTCAAGTGCACCAAGAGTACCAGTGTACCAGTTGTTTTAACCGTTAATCTAAATTATAAAAAATATATATAATATATATTAATTAAAATCAACGGTTAAAACAATTGGAACACCGATATTCCTAGGTACACCTGATAACTTTCCTAAATTATAAAAGTTACTAACCCCTAACACTCCTCAAAAATAAATTCTAATAACCATCTAACGTTCATCTAACGTTTCAACTAAACAAAACTTTAGGCGTCTTTCCCGGTTGTTGTCCCTGTACCTCAAAGTTGGCCTCACCGTACCATGATCAATGGTCTTGTATTGTATAAATCCACCATTGGTGTCACAAATACATGCAAAACAAAAGTTTTTCAATTACAAGCGGGAAGGTTGAGAGTTCACTGGAAAATACGAAACAACAATAGGAGCTGAAGATGGCTTTGGATCTTTTTCGGGTTTTCTTGATAAAGAACCAGCTTCCACAGCAACCATGGAGCCTTTATCTTCCTTGGACTTGGCCTTAAAGCAGGAGAGTAACGCTGAGAATAGACTCATCGTTTTCAAGTGAGGAACTTGTTACTGCTCTGGACTTTGAGAAATTTCAGGAAAAGAAAGAAAGTGAACGAGTTAGGTAGTGGAATTTGGGAAAGAGATTCTTATATATAATTTATAATTGCTGTTGCCTTAGCTTGCTCAAGAAGCGTTTGAATAATTTGGCTTTCTCAGCAAGGAAATTAGACCCAAATTGCAACGTTGACTTGGCTACTCCAATTGTACCCACAGAATTACAGAAGTATTATTATTTGTGTATCATATCAAATATCCGAGACTCAGAAGTCTTTATTTATTCTTCATGTCAAATCACAGGAAATGCATTTATGTTTTTTTTTTCTTTATTTAATACTATTTATGCATTTATGCTTTTAAGTATGTTCGTTGAAGTTGGAAGGAACATTACCTTAGTTTTCAGGTTTATTATAATACTACACATCCAAGTCTTTTTATTAATTAAGTCTAACGAACTAAATTAGTCTAACAATAAAAATAGATTACAATTAGTATTATTTTGTTCCGGCCAAGCTCAACAGAAACTAAAGACCCGGATCCGAACATCAAGCCGACCCAACGGTTTACCAAACTCGAACCGGGAGGTGACCCAAACGTCACCTCGCCTCCTACGCGGATCTGGACAGCTGGTAGAAGCTTCCAAATGTGTGGGCCTAGCCACCAAGGGTCAATGATAAACCCATATTTTATGATATATATTGTGCTTAAATTGAATGATTTATTTAACCCTTCACCTACTTATTTATATAAATTTCATGGTTTTACTTTCCCTTCCCTATTATATGATATATGTGAATTACATGTTTTCTATGCTTTAAAAATAATTATTTTAATTACCCTTTATTACCATTCGATGCCGTAATTTGTGTGTTGAGTAGTTGCAGAACTTCTAGGGCAGGAATAACTTAAAAGATGGAAAGGACACATACAAAAATGGAAGGAAAGCACAAATTGGAGTTTTGGAGCAATTGGCAGTGACGCGTCCGCATGGACGACGCGAACGCATGGTTCACACAAAAAGGAATTGACGCGAGCGCATGGATGAGGCGAACACGTGACTTGCAAAATACAACTGACGCGGGCGCATGACTGACGCGACCGCGTGGAAGAGCGACACTCCAGATGACGCGACCGCGTGACCCACGCGGACGCGTGACGTGCGCGATCTGCAGAATTTGCAGAAGTCATCCTCAGCGATTTCTGGGCCCTTTTTGGCCCAGATCCAAACCCAGAGAACATATATTGAAGGATTATAAATGGAAGAATCCACCCATTCATGAGGAGATAGAGAGAATACACGCTTTTTAGGATTTAGATATAATTTTTAGTGAGAGAGGTTCCTCCTCTCTCTTAGGATTAGGATTAGGATTTTTAGAACTTAGGAATATTTTCATCTCACCTTTCTATCAGGTTCAATATCTTTTTATTTCGACTTCTCTTAATTGTTGATTATATATGTTGCCAATTTGGCTTAATGACATTCATGTTATGATTTTCTTAATTAATATAATTTGAGGTATTTCAAACTTATGATTGTTTTCTTTAATTTATGTTATTGATGCTTGGGCTCTATCCAAATTATTTTCATTCAAGTAGATTTTATTCCCTTTTGGCTTTGGTTGATTAATTGGTAATTCTTGAGTTGTCAAACTCAGCAGTGGTGGAAATCGACAGATTCTAGTTGATCTAGATTGCTCTAAATCTAGTCTTCCCACAGGGATTGACGAGGACTTGAGGATCAAACTAATTAGTGCACTTGACTTTCCTTTGCTTTAGTAAAGGTTAACTAAGTGGGATTAAAAATCTAATTCTCATCACAATTGATAAGGATAACTGGGATAGGACTTCCAGTTTTCATACATTGCCAAGAATTTTATTAGTTATTAATTTATTAGTTCTTGCAATCTATTTCTCTTGCCTAAAACCTTTTTCAAACCCAAACACTATTTTTCCATAACCAGTAATAAATCATACTTTCCTGCAATTCCTTGAGAAGACGACCCGAGGTTTGAATACTTCAGTTTATAAATTTATTGGGTTTTGTTACTTGTGACAACCAAAACGTTTGTACGAAGGGATTTTCTGTTGGTTTAGAATCTATACTCACAACACGACTATATTTTTACAAAATTCTTTACTAGCAAAAATTCTAACGTCAAATGGCGCCGTTGCCGGGGAATTACAAACGTATGCCTTATTATTGGTTATTGTAAATATTTTTCTTTTACTTGTTTATTTGTTTCTTCATTTCCCTCCTTATTTCTGATAACTACTATGAATTCTCACCCCTCTTGCTTTGAGTTTGGTTCTAATTTTGTTGCAAGGAATGGAAGCTATAACAGGACTATGCATCAAGATCTGAGCAATCAAAGATGGATGGAGCCAAGAGGATCTGATCACTCCTTTAGGCAATAACACCCTCCTAGATATCATGGACAGAGACTGTTCTATAATGCATACCCAACTGATAAATTTGGTGGACCGCCTTGTAGCTACCAACAAGCTCCACCCTATGCTCAGAGACCATCCTTTCAACACAACCTCAACCACTATACTCACAAGCTTCTTTTCATCATTCGCCACCATATGATCCTTATCCTCCTCAACGCCAATCCAATTACTCCCAAGAACCACCACTCTCCTACACACCATGTCCATAGCCATCAAGCCAAGAATCACAGGTTCGCTTCGAAGAATTAGTAAACCAATTCAATGCAACACTTCATCAACTGGAGCAAGCAATAAATCAATTATCTTCCAGACGTTCGGACACTCAACAGACTCCCATGGCTTCATGTGGAGAATCTAATGAAGAATGTATTGTGAAGAAGACACGAGAAGCTCCAGTGGACAGCATAGAGCATAACTTCGTACTGGAACAAGTAGAGGACGCTGTCATTGTAGAAGAAGAATAGTTGGTTGAAGATTTAGGAGATGCTGAATCTCCGCAAGAATCCAGAGTTGTGAAGAATTCCATTAAAGACGTTACAATTAATGCTAAGGAGGCTAGTGCACAACCCCCAAGGCTGGTATCTTATGAGGAACTGGACGGAATGACCCAAGACTCAAGTTTTCTTGATGATGATAGTCACTAGTCAAGTTCTCCTAGTAATGCTCTTGCATCCGCAAGTGAATTCTTTGAGACAGAAGAATCTTCCCCAAGTGAATACGAAGATGATGCAGGACATGGTTGAAGTGGAAGAAATTTGTCAAGAAGTGGAGGAATTCACAGAAGACCACAAGGGAGTAGAGCTTGCAGAACCACTGAAAACACTGATCCCAAGGCCACTACCACCCAACACAAACTTCAAGTGGGTAAAATCCTTGACCTTTATATTCAATTTTCCACTTGAATATGGTTTGCTTGAGACAGATGGCCAGCTTAGAGCTCTTTGCGGCTTTAAGAGAAAAATGGAAAGGACTCGCACTCAACGCTGGTATGCAAGATTCAATGAGGTTTCGCACTTCAATTTGAGGTGCAGGAATTGGTGTCAAGCTCAATTGGAAGGATCTCAAAAGTTGTTTGGTCACTGCAGTGAGAATTCAAACTACTCACCACCCGGCTGGAAAAATGCAGATCAAGACAAAGCTAGGTGTAAAAGTAGAATTTGGGATCCTAGAATCTATTCCGACATTCAACACTCCGGGAGCCTTGAAGCCTTCTTGAACTCACCTAAGGGCTTTACATACCTTGTTTGGGACCCCGAATTCTGGACGAATTCAAGCACAAGCCACCATAGCAGGAAGCTCATCAAATGTCCAACTTAAGGACTTTAACTAAAAGTGCTAGGTGGGAGACAACCCACCATGGTATGATCGTCCCTCTTCAGTTTTAATTCTAGTCTATTTTGTTTGTTTTTGAGTTTTGATTGAACCTGGAATCATGCATGACATTCATATTAGCATTGCATTCTGCATACTGCACAAAAAAAAGAGAGAGAGCACGCGACGCGGCAGCGTTGCTAACGCGTCCGCGTCACAAGTGCAGTAAAAGAAAAGGAAAGTGAACAGAGAGTTATGCTGAAGCAAGGCTGGAGGTATGCCTTTGGCTCAAATTGTTCCACGCGACCGCGTGGCCCACGCGATCGCGTCATTTGCGGAAAATACCTCCCACGCGTTCGCGTTACTCACGCGAACGCGTGATCTGGATATCGGCGTAAAGATCCAAAGCCCAGAAAGTTGGGCTGGAATCGTGCGGCTAGTGTGCGTTCGCGTCACTTGCACAACACCAATCCCACACGACAGTGTGAGCGATGCGATCGCGTCGCGTGGATTGCACACCACCCCAAAGGAGACAGAGAGTTGCGCAGAACTGACGCTAGAATTGTGCGTTTCGCACGATTTCCAGTGACGCTATCGCATGCCTCACACGATCGCGTCTTTCATTATCTAACCATTCCATGCGATCGCGTTACCCACGCAATCGCACCAACCCCATTCCACCCCAGCCACGCGACCGCGTACCTCATGCGATCGCGTGGATTGCAAATTATTAACCCCCCTGTGACGCGAACCCTACCCATTGCACCCCCAACCCCTTTCTTCTTCCTCTTCCCTGCAACCACCCCCTCTCTCTCTGCCCTTCGCCGTCGCACCACCGACGACCACCCAGACCCCACCACAACGCCCCCTTCTCTCTTTTTTCTTTCTTTCTTCTTCTCCCCTCCACCACTCCTGTTCCACCCCCCTCCGCGACCACCACACCCACCGCGCCGCCCTCAACCGCCGCGTCAGCCACCACCACCATCCCCCAGCCATCTCTCTACCCCACTTTCTTTCCTATGCCTACTAGGTTCCGCCGAACGCCACCCTTCTTTCAATTCCTAGTTAATTACATATTTTTCTATTTATGTTCATCATTAGGTTAGATAGAGATGCATGTTTGTAGTGGATTCTAGGTGGTTAGGTAGCTAGGATCTGGATAGTGGATTTAGGCTTGATAATTGCACCGTTCCTGTTATCTATTTATCTATTCTACAATTTATTCTGGCTATGATGTTGATCCTGTTCATATGTTGCTCTTAACTGTTACATGCTGCTGTTACACTGCTCTTTCTTATTCTTGCTATTTGTGCAGCCTTATTTCAATACATATGAACTATTCTTGTTATTTATTTTCTGGGAACATCCAATTTTAGCCGAAATGCTGCCCAATTTTCTGCAAATTACTTTTCCTTCTACATTCAAGTATTGGTTTTGGTAATTCTCATTTTTGAACTGCTCCACGCATACCAAACCTATTCTTGAATGCACGGGCTGGCATTCTTATTACTTTTGATCTCCTGGTTAATAAATTGATTTATTGATGGTTTGATTTTACTTTTTACTACTTCTATATCTATCTGAATCATCATCAATACCCTGTTTTTTTTCCTGCTTGAATATGAGTTGACTGTTGCTTCAAATTGTGAAATTCTTATTACTTAGGAACCAATCATCATGCCACTTACTCTGACTTCCTTTTTACTAACTCATTGATTTTCGCTTTCTAACCTCTTTTTCAATTTTAACCACTTTTAACTTTCTAACTTCCCACTTCCCCTTTTCACTACTTCTTTAAATTAATTTCACTCATGGCATGATAATTGTTTTTCCTAATTAACAGACTTTCCACTTCTAACACATTTTGGAATGTGATTTCTCATCTCTGCTTTTCAACTCCAACACAATCCGAAATATACATTTACTTAACTCATTTCATTTTTCTACTGCTCCTTTGCCACTTCATGCTTACCTTGTTATTTGCCTACTTGTTTTCCTGCTTTTATTTCTCAATTATATCTTGAAAAATTCTGTTTTTTTTTTTCAAGATGTCTGACTCTCAAGGCAGGGGTAAGAGCAAAGCAACAACTGGCAAACGGAAAAGAGGTGAATCCTCTTGTTCCATCCTTGGCATCTTACATGATGATTCCTGGCGGGAGAAGAACTTTACCCCGCAGGAAAAGGCTGATCAGTTGGTACCTTCAGCTGACCCGGTAAAATTTGCAAACAAATACTATGAGCTGAAATACCCAACCTTTGCCACCGCCAGAAACCTACACATGGAAAGGACCCTCAAAATTCCAGAAGAACTCCAGCAGTACACCTCAGATCAGATCAAACAGAGAGGCTGGTTTTTCCTAGAGAGGAACCTAAGTGAGGTCAACTTATCCTGGGTTAGAGAATTCTACTGTAACTACTTTCTCTCTTCCCTGGATGCAGTACAGCTCAAAGGCAAACAGATTTTGGTTACTGAGGAAGCAATTGAAGAAATCCTCCATCTTCCACCTAAGTAAGATCAGCCAGATGGTTACCAGAAAGCTGAGGAAGATATGAGATTTATGAGGTTTGATTGGGATGCAGTAAAGAAGGACATCACTCTTGATCCTACTGTTCCTTGGGTCATGGGAACTAGCACATTGGTACCCAAAGGAATCAGGCTTATATATCTGAATGACGAGGCTCGGCTATGGCAACAGATTCTGAGCAGCTATGTGATGCCAAGCACTCATGAGACGAAGGTGCCAGCTGCTATGATTACCTTCATCTGGTGTGTGATGACGGGTAAGGACCTTTATCT
This sequence comes from Arachis stenosperma, assembly GCF_014773155.1. Classification (NCBI taxonomy): domain Eukaryota; kingdom Viridiplantae; phylum Streptophyta; class Magnoliopsida; order Fabales; family Fabaceae; genus Arachis; species Arachis stenosperma. The sequence continues at coordinate 61,253,349 of NC_080383.1, forward strand.
ACCTCGCTTCATCCGGCATTACATGGCCAGGGTTCATGTTAGAGGCACCCTCTCTTTTCCTTACCTGATTACTCAGTTGGGTCACCGAGCTGAGGTCCCTTGGGATGCTGTTGATGAAAAGCCCCCGCAGCAGAGTGCCGAAAGATCATCCCTCACAGTCAGAAGTTCTTGGCTTTCGGTTACCGCCCTCCATTTCTCACTGACACTACTGAGGCAGCCACCTCTTCAGCTACCCCTTTTGCTTCCACTGGCCCAGCACCACCCACTGCATCCCCACCTGCTCCTGAGCCCGTCTACCGTCTGGTGCACCGACTCTTTGATCGCCTAGATCAGATGGAACGCCATCACCAGCAGCAGTTTGAGAGATCTGACCGTCGCACCAGGCGACTTTTTGAGAGGTCTGAGCGTCGCCACAAGCGACGCTATGAGCACCTCAAGCTGATGATCCGCTCTGGTGGTGACATTCCCTCTGAGCCCGACACGCCCTCCGACACATCTGAGGAGGAGGTGAGCGATCACGAGGAGGAGGCACCTACCCAGGCTGAGTAGAGAGGTCCCGGCCACACTGCACCACATCATGAGGAGCACCACCAGCTATAGACCGCAGATCCGGAGGTTCTTCTACCCCGCTGCATCAGACCACTCCTCCGATCCTTACAGCGACTGCAGATCAATACACCAGCAGCCCATCCTTCCGGAGATGACACTTCGTCACACACTGCTTGAGTGAGCATCGAGGACGATGATATTATTTAAGTGTGGGGAGGTCGCCATCTCTAGCATCTATTCATTTTGGTGAACTACTATAGACTCTCTTCTTATTTTGTCTATTTTCTGTATTTTTGCACATTTCTCTCTTTTGCTTTTATTGTATTTTTTTGCATTATGCACTTTAGGCTGTATATACATCTTGGATATTTTAGCTTGATTTGCACCTTAGTTTACTAGTTATATATTAAGTGGATTAATTAGTATAGTTTACCCTTTTTAGCATATGATAGTTGATTTGATTGAAAATAAAAAGGAAGTAAGCTAGAGACTTTAAACAGAATCAATCCACACCCCTTGTATATATAGCATTACATGTTAGTTAGTTGACAACATTTTATCAAGGAGGAACACTAAAACTTTAAAGCCATCCAATATATTTTACATTGAGAATAATGGAAACTGTTAATTTCTACTTGCATGACATACATAACTGATATATGATTTATGAGCTTGAGAACACACAACTTGTGATTTTTGAGCTTAATTGTATGGTTACATTCAAACCATAAATTTCATTCCTGTGTGTTTTGCCCTTCTTTTTATTTTATTCTGATGTTCTTTACTTTGCTTTAATCTATATGTTTTTTATTTTACCAAGATAGGATTGAGGCCATTTTTGATTATTAACTCACTTATCTCAAATAAATCCTACCTTTTATGCCTTCCTTGTTAGCCCCCTTGAGCTTTTTAACCCCTTCTGTTTTATAACCACATTACTAGCCTTAAGCAGAAAAACAAAATAAAAAATTCCAAGCTGAATCCTTGGTTAGCTTAAGATAGAAATTGTGTATAATTTAAGTGTGGAGAATTTTATATGGGAACATGGGATGATAGAAAAAGTAGGAAATTAAATTGAACAAGTTATGTAAAAATTTGGGGAGCATGCTCATGTGAAATCAAAATAATCAAATTACCATGTGCATTAAAAAAAATTAAAAAAATTTTTATTTTCAATAAGGGAACACAAAGAAATTTCCCAGTTACAAAATAAAAAGAGTCAATACACATGGGACAAAGTTGAATTTAATGCATGAGTTTGCAATATAAAGTGGGAAAGTTTGGGCAAATAGGTTAAGAAACTTTGATTTATGTAAAAATATGTATGTTAGGTGAGATCTTAGACTAATCAAGGATTCACTTATAGCTAGCCTTATACATACTCTTACCTCTACCTTGGCCCCATTAAACCCTAAAAAGACCTCATGATTTTTGTATGTATTCTATAATTGTTGATTGGTTAGATGAAGAACAAAGTTATAGAAAGTAAGAATAAAAAGAAGATTAGAGTGATTAACTAATAAACACTGAGTGACTAGAGAATAAACACAAAATCCAGTGAGGGTTCAATAGCTCATCACCATATATCTCTGTCTCAATTGTTAATTATCTTGCAAGTTTGAAAAATATTTTTATCCATCTCAATTGTAAAAGTGCTTTAACATGTCTAAGGTTGGCTATGCATATATATCTTTGTGAGAATGTGAACTAATTTAACTACATGCAAGTTTTATACAAGTGAACAATAACTAGTTTAGCAGACTCATTTAGGTAGTTGCATCTAGGATAGATTGCATTGCATGAGATCCCACCATTTCACCTTCACTCTTTCTTGGATTTAGCATGAGGACATGCTGTTTAAGTGTGGGGAGGTTGATAAACCTATATTTATGATATATATATGCTTAAATGAATGATTTATTTAACCTTCACCTACTTATCATATAAATTGCATGGTTTACTTTCCCTTCCTATATATATATGTGAATTACATGTCCTATTCTTTAAAAAATTATTTTAATTACCCTTTATTACCATTCAACCGTAATTTGTATGTTGAGTAGTTGCAGAACTTCTAGAGCAGGAATGACTTAAAGGATGGAAAGGAAACATACAAAAATGGAAGGAAAGCACAAATTGGAGTTTTGGAGCAACTGGCAGTGACGCGTCCGCATGGACGACGCGAACGCATGGTTCGCACAAAAAGGAATTGACGCGAGCGCATGGATGAGGCGAACGCGTGACTTGCGAAATACAACCTACGCGGGTGCATGACTGACGCGACTGCGTGGAAGAGCGACACTCCAGATGACGCGACCGCGTGACCCACGCGGACGCATGACGTGCGCGATCTGCAGAATTTGCAGAAGTCGTCCTCAGCGATTTCTGGGCCCTTTTTGGTCCAGATCCAAACCCAGAGAACACAGATTGAAGGATTATAAATGGAGGAAACCACCCATTCATGAGGAGATAGAGAGAATACACGCTTTTTAGGATTTAGATTTAGTTTTTAGTGAGAGAGGTTCCCTCCTCTCTCTTAGGATTAGGATTAGGATTTTTAGAACTTAGGAATATTTTTATCTCACCTTTCTATCAGGTTCAATATCTTTTTATTTCAACTTCTCTTAATTGTTGATTATATATGTTGCCAATTTGGCTTAATGACATTCATGTTATGATTTTCTTAATTAATATAATCTGAGGTATTTCAGACTTATGATTGTTTTCTCTAATTTATGTTATTGATGCTTGGGGCTCTATCCAAATTATTTTCATTCAAGTAGATTTTATTCCCTTTTGGCTTTGGTTGATTAATTAGTAACTCTTGAGTTGTCAAAATCAGCAGTGGTGAAAATTGGCATATTCTAATTGATCTAGATTGCTCTAAATCTAGTCTTCCCACAGGGATTGACTAGGACTTGAGGATCAAACTAATTAGTCCACTTGACTTTCCTTTGCTTTAGTAAAGGTTAACTAAGTGGGATTAAAAATCCAATTCTCATCACAATTGATAAGGATAACAGGGATAGGACTTCCAATTTTCATTCATTGCCAAGAATTTTATTAGTTATTAATTTATTAGTTCTTGCAATCTATTTCTCTTGCCTAAAACCTTTTTCAAACCCAAACACTGTTTTTCCATAACCAATAATAAATCATGCTTCCCTGTAATTCCTTGAGAAGACGACCCGAGGTTTGAATACATCGGTTTATAAATTTATTGGGTTTTGTTACTTGTGCAACCAAAACGTTTGTACCAAGGGATTTTCTGTTGGTTTAGAATCTATACTCACAACGCAACTATATTTTTACAAAATTCTTTACTAGCAAAAATCCTAACGTCAGTCAACCCGAAGTACTAAACAAGTACAGACTTTAAAGGGGGAGGGACTTACCCCTCCCCAGAGGTACATCACCTACCCTAACCTTACTAGCCGCTTCTTGTACGGACACTGACTTGGGCGTTAGAGTCCTTATAAGTGGCCCCACCACATCCTCAACCTGTCATCCCAGAGTAACCGTTTAGCCAGAGACCTTGAGATCCACCCAACACTAGCCCACGCATTTCGGATGCCCAGGAATTCGTTAAAAGATGCTAAAAATGCCAATAAAATGCCAATTTTTACAAGTCCCCGGCAGTGGAATTGAGTCTGCTGATGGCCCCCCGACCTTTCTCTCAATGGGGAGTCGACTTATTGGGACCCTTCCCGGTAGGTCTGGGACATGTTAAATACCTTATCGTGGCCATCGATTATTACACCAAGGGGGTCGAGGCAGAACCACTGGCTAGTATCTCGTCGGCAAATTGCCTAAAGTTCATGTGGAGACAAGTTATCTCCATGTTCGGAAAATTATAATATAATAGCTAAAGGGCAACTCTTTCTTTTTTTTAAGTCTTTTGAAAGGTTTCAAAGAATGCTTCTCGAATCCAATAGAATACACGAACAATTGGTTTACGGTATAGAAGAAATACATGTATATGTGATACTAGATATTGGATGTTAATGAGGGAGGGTCCCATTGGCGTGCATCCAGTATGAATTGAACCTACGAATTCGCCAATTATGAGTTGGGCGCTTTAACCATTCAGCCATGGATGCTTGGAAGTCGTGATATCAGACTACAGAACGCAACTCACCAATAAGAAATTTGGTGAATTTCTTTCCGGCCTGGGGATAAAGCAGAGGTTCTCGTCGGTGGAACATCCGCATACAAACGGTCAGGTGGAAGCAGCAAACAAGGTCATCCTCCAAGGCCTCAGGAAGTGACTTGACCAGAAGAAGGGGTCCTGGACAGACGAATTTGCTTCGGTCCTATGGTCCTATAGGATGACGTCATAATCCTTTACCGGGGAGACGCCTTTCTGGTTTTCCTATGGGGTCAATGCGATGATCCCTGTGAAAGTGGGGGAGCCGAGTCCGCGGCTGCTCCTCGGTGGAGTCGAGGAAGCAGAAGAGAAGGACCTGATCGATGAGGTTAGGGAGATGGCTCATTTATCAGAAATAACACTGAAGCAGAGAATAGCCCTAAGGTACAACGTCAGGGTACTAAAGAGGAGTTTTGAACTAAATGACTTAGTTCTACAACGCAACGATATAGGATTACCAACCCCTGAAGAGGGGAAACTGGCAGCCAACTGGGAAGGCCCGTACAGAATAAAAGAGGTAGTCAGCAAAGAAGCTTACAAGTTAGAACTATTGGACGGAAGAAAGGTACCCAGAACTTGGAATGCGACAAACCTAAAAAGGTTCTACTCATAAAGGAAAGCGCAGGACCTAACGACCCGGAAGGCTTCCGACCTAGTAACGCTTTGTTTCTTTAGCTTTTACGCCATTTTGATTCTATTGTTGGTTGAAATTCTTACTTTTACTTGTCCTCTTGTTTGCTCCCGACATGCCATTTTTAACGTACGTTCAATTATTGATATTTTACTTCCACCCTTTATATTATTCTACTTAATTACCAACCTCATGGTATCTCGGGACTAATCACCCCGGGAGCCAACGAAATCGCAACCATTAGTCAACAGCTATTGAAGCAAAGCCCATGTTATATAAACGGTTAAGAGTAAAACCCTCAAGATGGCTCGACAATTAATCATTCGATAAACAAAATGGTAAACAGTTTACTCCTAAAACTACCGACATGTCCAAAACATACAATACAAAGCCACAACGGCCCAAAAGTACAAAATATTCACTAGTTACTCTCTCGAGAGGTCGACAACCTTGCCATCCTTGATGGTCTTGAAAGCACCAACAGTGGAGATGTCGAAATTGGGGACTAGCAGCTTCACCTATGCCTTAATCGCTTCCTCGGTAGCCCCAATGGTGTTCTGAGCATTCTTTACGGTCTCCTTTTTTTCTTCTTCAAATTGGCGACCTCAGCCTTAGCAATATCTACTGATGAGATGGCCTCAGCGAGTTTCTTTTCTAGGTCTTCCGCTCGGCCCCGGGAAGCATTGAGATGGCTCTTCAAGGTGAGCTCCCGCTCAGTGAGCCAAGAAATCGTCTCGTCAGAGACCTTTACCTTCTCCTCAAATGCAGCTAATTGGGTCTTCACTAACTCCACCTCAGCTTTTATCTTGTCCACAGACCGGAAAGCTGCGCTTGCCTTCTAGGGTCTGTGCACCCGCCAGAACGGGCTTCGCCTTCCTTGCAATCACGGCGTCTCGGAGCAGGGTACGGTGGACACACTTGGCCTGGGAAGCGAGGTCCTCACCGTGGTAGAACTCCTTAGTGCCCAGGACGAGTTGGGTGTCAATAAAGGTCCCAGCGTCAAAGTTCCTCTCCATCACAGTAAGGGCACCTTCCGGGCAAGAGACAGACTTTTTTTCCTAGGGTTCTCAAGGATAGTAACCTCGGGACCCAACTCCTCCTCAGGAATTCCCGAGAACAGGCGGCTGTGACTGAACCTCTGGAATCGGAGAAGACGGGGCACCGGCAGTGGGAATGGCAAAACTGTCCTCGTTGTTCCCTGGGAGGAACTGGGCCATCAAAATCTCAAGTCTAACCTGCTTGCAGCCATGTCACTGAAATAAGGAGATAAATAAGTTAGAAATCGAATAAATAAGTTAATAAGCTAAGCACATGTAAAGCACGAAGAGATAATGACCAACCGACAACTTACCTATATAGCTTCTACCCATTTCACGATCCCCCATTAGGAGGTGAGGGTTGACATTGTTTTTGCCAAAAAGAGCCAACAACACGTTGGCTATGTTCTTATTCTGCTGGTGGTTCGGTATTTTATAACCCATAAACTGACCGGCAAGTGCACCGGGTCGTACCAAGTAATACCTTACATGAGTAAGGGTCGATCCCACGAGGATTGATTGACTAAGCAACAATGGTTAAGTGATTGGCTTAGTTAAACAAACGGAAAAGAGTGTTTTAGTATTCAAAGAGCATTAAACAGTAAATTAAGAATTTCAGAAAGCAAGCAGCAATGAGTTGGGAATAAAATATGGAGAAAACAGTTAAGACTTTAGAGTTATCTATTTTTCCGGATTGATTTTTCTTACTAACTATTTTAATCATGCAATATTTAATTCATGGCAAACTATATGTGACTAGACCCTAATTCCTTAGACCTTTCTAGTCTCCTCTAAAATTCATTAACTACCAATTCCTTGGTCAATTAATTCTAATTAGAAGGTGATGATCAAATTCCAGTTTATATGCCACAAGAATCCTAATTATCCAAAAATAAGGGGATTATATGTTACGTATCCCGTTAAATACAAACAATTAGAAATTCAGGATAATATGTTTTCAAACTGTTGTTTCAAGTATAGAGCTTTTCCAAGTTATACAAGAACTCAATTAAAACATGGGTCATACTTCCGTTCCACCCAAATTCATAAAATAAAGAACGAAAATAATTATTGAAATATAAATCAAAACATGAATTAAATTAGAAAGAGAAAACGAATCAATCCATACAAATAGACAGAACTCCTAACCTTAAAAATGAAGGATTAGTTGCTCATGGTTCAGAGAAGAAAACTAGAATTGTAAATTGGAATAAAATAAATGTTGTGTTGGAATAACCCTGTTGGCCTTCCTTTTATAATTAATCCTAATTAATTTAAAATCTATCTAAAACTAAAATAATATCTTTTCCTAAAAAGTAAGATTTTGAATTTAAATTCGAATTAATTAACAAGTCTTCAGCTGATGGGTGGGGACCACTTGATTTGTCCATTCTGCAACTTCTAATCTGTGTGTTTCTGGGTTGTAAACTGGGTCAAAACAGCCCAGAAATCGCCCCCAGCGTTTTTCTGCGTTTTTCTACACGTGACACATGTCACGCGAACGCGTCGATGGTCTTTTTCGCAAGTCACGCGGACGCGTCGGTCAAGCAGACACGTCGCTGAGCAGATCTTCAAATCACGCGTACGCGTCATTCACGCGCACGCATCGCCATGGAAGGCTCCAAATCACGCGTACGCGTCAGTCACGCGTACGCGTCGCTCCTCGCTACCATTTCCTTTGATTCTTGTACTGTAGAAACTCCATCAAATCCAGCCGAATGCTACCTAAAATAAACAAAATTGCAAAAGACTCAAAGTAGCATCCATATTGGCTAAAATATAATTAATTCTTTATTAAACTCAACAAATTAGATGCAAATTCACTAGGAAAAGATAGGAAAGATGCTCACGCATCACAGCACTAAACTTGAACTGTTGTTTGTCCTCAAGCAACCAAAACTAATATAAGCTTAGGATGTGAATTTGCATGAGAATGAGAGTTCGATTAAGCTCATGTCTCTTTTTATAGTGGGGTTTATAACTGTAATCCTGAATAGGTTTGGCATCTCACTCTCCTTTGAATAAGGAGGATGTCATTGTCATTCGAAATTAGAATCCGGATAATATTATGAATTCTCTGATCTTTTATATTTCAGTTTAATCCTTGAACACAACAAAATTTACTTTAATTTATTTTTCTTTGGTGCTTTGCACCTTGAGCCTAGCCGTGACTTTAAATGTTTTGTCTCAAGGATTACTTGACACAGAAACACCACAAGCACTTAACTGGGGGACTCACTTTGAGTCCTGATTTTTCTTTCAGTTACTCCCAAACAGTGGTGCTCAAAGCCTTTGGCATACTCTATTAAATGCACTTGGTCTCGACTCTAAGTGTTCTGTCTCAAGGATTACTTGACATAATCACACCACAAGCATATGACTAGGGAAACAACTCTTTGAGCTTTTAATCATGTCTGACTTCCCTAGTCATTGATGCTCAGAGCCTTGGACCTTGCTTTTATTGTTATATATATATATATATATATATATATATATATATATATATATTTGCTGTTTCTTTTGCTTCAAGGATTAAATTTTTGTTTATTTCAGAGAAGTCATAATAATTCTCTAAATTCCTATTCCTTATACATCAACACCCCTTGATTCAAATTCAAATATGCACTGTTCATATCATGCATTCAAAAATCACAGAAAAGACCACCACCTTTAAGTAAATAAGACTACTCTTAAAATTAACTCAATTTTTCATGCAATACATCACTTCTGTATTTTTTTATTTGAATTCAAGTTCAGTGAGTAAACATGAGACATCTTTTTAGAATTAAAGCAATTAGGAGAAAATTAAACTAGTCCTAGGATTCTAATTAATAAAGGATCATGCAACAAACAAAGAAAAATAACAGGAAATCAGAACATAACATAGAAAAAGAGGGAAGGAATATAAAATGAGAGGAACTCAACCACCTTAGTTATCCTAGTGGTCGCTTTATTCTTCAGGTTGTGCTCCTCCGTGAAGATAATTCACCTCCCTTTTGTGCCAGAAAACCCATAAGCGCAACGTCAACACCAAACTTAAAGGTTTGTTTGTCCTCAAGCAAAGAAGAACTGGAAATAAAAACAAATAGTGAGAGGAAAGAAGAATATAAAGATTAAAGAACAAGAGAGAATTAGGATTGGGAGAGAGAGAAAAAAAGTGAAAACTGTGCGGCGAACAAGTGTAGTTGTGCGACAAAGGCGACGCGTACGCGTGGGTTGCGAATTTTCTTAATGACGCGTTAGTGTCAGGCACGCGTCCGCGTGCTATGGGTTTTGTGTGATTCGCGCGATGCCAGCCGTGCGCACACACAACTCTCTGTTCGCGTGGCTAGGGAACCAATATTGGCATACGACGCGTTTGCGTCATGCACGCGCACGTGTGGATGGCCGTTTGGTCAAATGATGCGCACGCGTCATGGATGCGTCCGCGTGACAAAATTTGTGCGTCTATCATACTTCTTGCCCCAAGCCAGCATAACTCTCTACCCAAATACTCTTTTACGTCTATTTTTCAGGTCACGCGTACGCGTCAATGACGCGCACGCGTGGATGGCGATAATTGCAAACGACGCGCATGCGTGGGGTACGCGTACGCGCGGTCATGTTTGTGCGCCAAGCATGGGTCTAGCACCACTCCCACGTAACTCTCTGTCAAATCTTGTTTTTCACGCATACATGATTGACGCGTTCGCGTCAGCGAGACTTGCGCGTTGTGTGCTCTTTTTTTTAGCTTGAGATGTTCGGTTCCTGGAATAACATAGTTGCATGATCAGAGAAACAGTAAAAACTCAATAAAAATAAAAAAAGAAAACTACTACTATGAAAATTAGCTAAGGATACGAAATTATCGGGTTGCCTCCCGACAAGCGCTTCTTTATCGTCACTAGCTTGACGGTCAGTTCTGCTAGTTCAGCAGATGAGTAGACCTCTGGCGATCAATCTCGCCTCCAAGATAGTGCATCAACCTCTGGCCATTCACTGTAAAATTTCCTATCAGAATTCTCCTTCTGTATTTCCACATGACCATATGGTGAAGCTCTGGTAACCACAAACGGTTCTGACCATCGGGATTTCAGCTTCCCGGAAAAGAATTTGAGCCTTGAATTATATAGAAGCACTCTTTGTCCTGGCTCAAAGACTCTGATGGCAATCTTTTTGTCATGCAGTAGCTTGGTTCTCTCCTTATAGAGCTTGGCATTCTCATAGGCTGAATATCTGAATTCATCAAGCTCATTCAACTGAAGCATTCGCTTGATTCCTGCAGCTTCTGAATCAAGGTTCAGATACCTGATTGCCCAGTAAGCTTTATGCTCCAGCTCAACTGGCAAGTGATAGGCTTTGCCATGGACTAACTGATAAGGGGACATGCCAATGGGAGTCTTGTACGCTGTCCGGTATGCCTAGAGAGCATCATCAAGCTTCCTAGACCAGTCCTTTCTTAAAACACTGACGGTCTTCTCTAGAATCCTCTTAAGTTTCCTGTTAGAAACTTCAACCTGTCCACTTGTCTGAGGATGATAGGGGGTTGCCACTTTATGACAGACTCCATATCTCTGCAGAAGAGAGTCCAGCTGTCTGTTACAGAAGTGGCTTCCACCATCACTAATAAGTGTCCTTGGGACACCAAACCGGCTGAAGATATATCTCTGAATGAAGCTCATTACCACTTTGGCATCATTGGTTGGCAAAGCCACAGCTTCCACCCACTTGGACACATAGTCAACTACCACTAGAATATAGTTGTTTGAATGTGAGGGTGGGAAAGGTCCCATGAAATCAATACCCCACACATCAAACAACTCAACCTCAAGAATCCCCTGCTGTGGCATTTCATGGTTGGCAGGGAGATTCATGGCTTTTTCACATCTGTCATAGTACTTTACAAATGTTCTTGAGTCCCTGAAGAGAGTCGGCCAGTAAAACCCGCTCTAAAGGACCTTTGTAGTTGTCTTTTCACCACCAAAGTGGCCTCCATACTCAAAACCATGACAGTGCCAAAGAATCTGCTGTTTTTCTTCATCTGGGACACATCTCCGGATGATTCCATCTGAAGACCTTTTAAAAAGGTATGATTCCTCCCAAATGTAGTACTTTGCATCAGTCAATAGCTTCTTCACTTGTTGCCTACTATACTCCCTTGGGATAAAATTCATGCCCTTATAATTTACAATGTCTGCAAACCATTGAGCCTGCTGAATGAGGAACAATTGCTCATTCGGAAACATCTCAGTCACAGCTGTAGGTGGTGTACTCCTGCTTCAGGCTCAATTCTGGAAAGATGGTCAGTTACTTGATTCTCTGACCCCTTCCTGTCTTTTATCTCAATATCAAACTCCTAAAGGAGCAACACCCATCTGATTAACCTTGGTTTAGAATCCTGTTTGGTTAGAAGGAGATAAATAAGTTAGAAATCGAATAAATAAGTTAATAAGCTAAGCACATGTAAAGCACGAAGAGATAATGACCAACCGACAACTTGCCTATATAGCTTCTACCCATTTCACGATCCCCCATTAGGAGGTGAGGGTTGACATTGTTTTTGCCAAAAAGAGCCAACAACACGTTGGCTATGTTCTTATTCTGATGGTGGTGCGATATTTTATAACTCAAAAACTAACCGGCAAGTGCACCAGCTCGTACCAAGTAATACCTTATGTGAGTAAGGGTTGCTCCCACGAGGATTGATTGACTAAGCAACAACGGGTTAAGTGATTGGCTTAGTTAGCCAAACAGAAAAGAGTGTTTTGGTACTCAAAGAGCGTTAAACAGTAAATTAAGAATTTCAGAAAGCAAGTAGCAATAAGTTGGGAATAAAATATGGAGAAAATAGTTAAGGCTTCAGAGTTATCTATTTTTCCAGATTGATTTTTTTCACTAACTATTTTAATCATGCAAGATTTAATTCATGGCAAACTATATGTGACTAGACCCTAATTTCTTAGACCTTCCTAGTCTCCTCTAAAATTCATTAACTGCCAATTCCTTGGTCAATTAATTTCAATTAGAAGGTGATGATCAAATTCCAGTTTATATGCCACAAGAATCCTAATTATCCAAAAAATAAGGGGATTATATGTCACGTATCCCATTAAATACAAACAATTAGAAATTTAAGATAATATATTTTCAAGCTGTTGTTTCAAGTATAGAGGTTTTTCAAGTTATACAAGAACTCAATTAGAACATGGGTCATACTTCCGTTCCACCCAAATTCATAAAATAAAGAACGAAAACAATTATTGAAATATAAATCAAAACATGAATTAAATTAGAAAGAGCAAATGAATCAATCCATAGAAATAGACATAGCTCCTAACCTTAACAATGAAGGATTAGTTGCTAATGGTTCAGAGAAGAAAACTAGGATTGTAAATTGGAATGGAATAAATGTTGTGTTGGAATAACCCTATTGGCCTTCCTTTTATAATTAATCCTAATTAATTTAAAATCTATCTAAAACTAAAATAATATATTTTCCTAAAAATAAGATTTTGAATTTAAATTCGAATTAATTAACAAGTCTTCAGCTGATAGGTGGGGACCACTTGATTTGTCCATTCTGCAGCTTCTAATCTGTGTTTTCTGGGCTGGAAACTGGGTCAAAATAGCCCAAAAATTGCCCCCAGCATTTTTCTGCGTTTTTCTGCATGTGGCACATGTCACGCGTAGGCGTCAGTCACGCGTATGCGTTGATGGCCTTTTTCGCAAGTCACGCGGACGCGTCGGTCACGCGGACGCGTTGGTCACGCGGACGCGTCGCTGAGCAGATCTTCAAATCACGCGTACGCGTCAGTCACGCGTACTCGTTGCTCCTCCCTGCCATCTCCTTTGATTCTTGTGCTGCAGAAACTCCATCAAATCCAGCCGAATGCTACCTAAAATAAACAAAATTGCAAAAGACTTAAAGTAGCATCCATATGGCTAAAATATAATTAATTCTTTATTAAAGTCAATAAATTAGATACAAATTCACTAGGAAAAGATAGGAAAGATGCTCACGCATCAGCTGGTTCAACCCTTTATAAGTCATTTTTTGTAAAGGAGTTGGCCCCAGCCCAGAAGCTCCAATAAGTCGAGATACGGCTCTCCCCCTCTAAAGTTAACTAGAAGGGATGCCGACCTTCGGCGGGCCATACCTTAAAGTATTTTTCCTTGAATCCATGGTATGAATTCTCGAACAACTCAAAGATCCATCTACCTTGGGCAGCCCAGAAAGACATATACCCCCTTTTTATGTCTTCCTTCCTTTGAAGGGTTGGTTAAGAGGAAGAACCATAAGAAAACTTCCACTGAGACTGGCAACTCCAGGTATTCGCATACCATCTCAAAGCACTAGATGGAAGCCCAGCTGTTCGGGTGTAATTGTGATGGTGCCACATCTCACCGGTTTAGAAGCGCCATCACAAAAAGGGAGAAGGGGATTCGAACCCCTAGGTTGGTGAACATAGATTTGTACACCAAGAGCCAGTCGACAACTCGGGGGGTATTCATGTTTATGTGACAGATTCGTTCTTGGTTCCTGTTCATACCCTGACCGAGCTCTCCAAACTCGGTAAAGCTGATAGAAGGCCCGACCTCGACCTAAGGCCCACGTTCGAGGTCGGACCTCGGACAAACAGGCCAAAGAAAGGCCCATCAGAAGGAACTAAGCCCAAAACCTAAAGGCCGAAAGGGCCTGGGAAAGGCGGTTCCGCAAAGATAGAGATGAATCTCCCAAAAGATAAGATAAGATAAGAATACCTTATCCAGGGATGATCGCAGCCAACTACTATAAATACACTGGAGCACCCAGGTATAACTCATACTCTAATTCTACTTGATATCTGCTTGGACCCATGCTAACTTAAGCATCGGAGTGTCATTGCAGGTACAACCCCCCGCCGTTCAGCACAACCAGCTCGGGTCACAGACCCCCCACCTCGGGCCTTGCCAGAAGACCGAGCTACATGTTTCAGGTAACCCTCGGAACATTGGCGCCGTTGCCGGGGAACCTGGAAGTCATCCCTTTACCATGGCGGACGACCCTCCCAACAATAACCACGCTACATCAGAACAAGAAGAGGAAGTTGACACCGGAGAACGGCTGGACAGCCCTCTATCACCACGCACTCCAGGAGGAAACAAACAGAATCGCCCAAAGACATCACCCCCAGACAAAGATCCACAAAATCCCGAAAGAGAAAAAAGTTCGGAGATTCTGGAAACAGTTCGGGCACAACAAAGCCGGCTGAGACAACTCGAAGAGGACGTAAAGAAGCAGAAGGAAACCGAACAGGATCTGAGAAGGGAAGCTCGCAAACGCAGAGAATTGGAAGAAAAACTGCGGAAGATAGAGGCCAACCTAAAAGATCGGACGGAACACGGCACCACTCCCGAAAGCAACCATGATCCCTTCACACAAGAGATCATGAAAGAGAAGGTACCGCGAAACTTCAAACCACCAGATATGGACCTCTACGACGGCACCACCGATCCAAGTCATCACCTCAGCAATTTCAGAAGCAGAATGTACTTAGTCGACGCCTCCGACGCGATTCGATGCAAAGCCTTCCCCACCACTCTCACTAAGTCAGCCATGAAGTGGTTCGACAACCTGCCACCAGGATCAATCTCCAGCTTTGAAGACCTGACCAAAAAATTCTTAACAAGGTTCTCTATTCAAAAGGACAAGGCAAAACATGCCCCCAGCCTACTCGGGATCAAACAAGGCAACCAAGAAACTCTCAGAGAGTACATGGAGCGATTCAACAAGGCCTGCCTGGACATACAACACTTGCCCACGGAAGCAGCCATCATGGGACTAGCAAACGGCCTAAAAGAAGGACCGTTTAGCCAATCCCTATCCAAAAGATACCCGACCTCCTTATACGAAGTACAAGAACGGGCAGGAAAGTATATCAACATGGAAGAAACCTCCCAGCTGAGAGACTCTTCCAGGAAGGAGTCAACCTACCCGCCCCGAGATCGAGATCGGGAACAGAAAAAGAAAGAAGAATCCAACTCGGACAAGCCACGAAAATACCACAGCTACACTCCCCTCCGAGTCTCCCTGGTAGACGTCTACAGAGAAGTATGCCACACCGAGAAGATCCCACCACCCAAACCTCTGAAGCACAAGAGAGCAGGAAGAGATCGGTCCGAGTACTGCGAATATCACAGACTCTACGGCCACTCTACTAACGACTGCCACGACTTAAAGAATGTTATAGAAAAGCTAGCCAGAGAGGGAAAACTCGACAGATACATAGCTGAGAAAGGAGAAGAAACCAGAAAGAGAAGACGGGGAGATAACGAAGATCGGGCCGAGCAAACACGAACCCCGCGAACTCCTGAAAGGCACATACACATGATAAACGGAGGTTTCGCAGGGGGAGGGACATCCAAATCCTCACGGAAGAGACACCTCAAAGAAGTCTACCATGTCCGAGAAGACAGCCCCTTACCCGAGTTACCTACTATCTCATTTACCCGAGAAGATGCTCTTGGAATAATACCCGGACACGACGACCCTATGGTGATCACCATCATCCTAGCCAACGCCAACTTACATCGAACCCTGATCGACCAAGGAAGCTCAGCAGATATCCTGTTCAAAGCAGCCTTCGACAAGCTCGGAGTCGAAGAAAAAGAGCTAAAAGCCTATCCCACCGACCTGTTTGGACTAGGAGATACCCGATCCGCCCCTTGGGATACATCTCATTACACACTACCTTTGGAAAAGGCGAGCAAACCAAAACACTAAGCATCGACTACATTGTAGTCGACGTCACTTCAGCATACAATGCCCTCATCGGACGACCAACCCTAAACAGACTAGCGGCTATAGTCTCGACCCCACACCTCTGTATGAAGTTCCCTACCGCAAAGGGAATCGCTACCCTAAAAGGCAACCAAAAACTAGCACGACGATGCTACAACGAAAGTCTGAGCCTAAAAGGGAAAGAGGTCAACACAATAGAACTCGGGCGAGTCCAAGCCCGAGAAGATCTTCGGCCACAACCAGAAGGAGAAACCGAAAAGATCCAGATCGGGAACACACCCGAGAAAGTAACAAACATAGGGGCAAACCTCGAGGCAGGCCTAAAGGAGGAACTCACAACCCTCTTAAGGGAGAATTCCGACCTCTTCGCCTGGAAAGCCTCCGATATACAGGCATAAGCCCCGACCTGATGTGCCATAAGCTATCCGTATACCCGGGATCCCGACCTGTCCAACAAAGACGCAGGAAGCTCGGGCCCGAACGCATGCAAGCAATAGAAGAACAAGTGCAAGCACTACTAGATGCAGGGTTCATTAGGGAAGTAAAGTACCCCCTATGGCTCGCAAACGTGGTCCTAGTGAAGAAGCCCAATGGAAAATGGAGGACGTGCGTCGACTACACGGATCTCAACAAAGCCTGCCCCAAAGATCCATATCCACTACCGAACATCGACGCCTTAGTCGATGCCGCTTCGGGCTACAGATACCTCTCCTTCATGGATGCATACTCGGGATACAATCAAATCCCGATGTATGGACCCGACCAAGAAAAGACCTCGTTCATAACCCCAAGGGCAAACTACTGCTACGTAGTAATGCCCTTCGGGCTGAAGAACGCAGGGGCAACCTACCAGAGGCTAATGAACAAAGTGTTCTCAGAACACATCGGGCTACAGCTAGAGGTGTACGTCGACGACATGCTAGTAAAGACACAAGAAGACAGAAACTTGGTCGCCGACCTCAGCAGTATCTTCGACACCCTCCGGAAACACAACATAAGACTTAACCCGACAAAGTGCACCTTCGCCGCAGAAGCCGGGAAGTTCTTAGGCTTCATGCTGACTCAGAGAGGCATCGAAGCAAACCCGGACAAATGCCAAGCAATACTCAATATGAAAAGCCCGACGTGTGTCAAAGAAGTACAACAACTAAATGGGAGACTAGCCGCCCTATCAAGATTCTTGGCAGGATCAGCGATAAGATCACTCCCTCTCTACTCACTCCTAAAGAAAGGGAAACCCTTCTCTTGGACCCCGGAATGCGAAAAGGCCTTCCAAGAATTCAAGGAATTCCTCGGGCGGCCACCAATCTTAACCCGACCTCTAAAAGGGGAAGAGCTCGTACTATACCTGTCGGTCGGACATCGGGCAGTCGCCTCGGCACTAATACGAGAAAATGAGGAGGGGCAACACCCCATATACTTCGTAAGCAAAGCACTACAAGGGGCCGAATTAAACTATCAGAAAATAGAGAAATCGCCTATGCACTAGTGTTCACAGCTCGGAGACTCCGCCCCTACTTTCAAGCCCACACCATCAAAGTCCGGACAAACCAACCCATGAGACACATCCTACAAAAGACAGACATGGCAGGACGAATCCCACAATGGGCGGTGGAATTGTCCGAGTTCGACCTCCACTATGAAGCCCGGACTGCCATAAATCTCAATACCTAGCCGACTTCGTCGCAGAATACACTGAGACCCCGGGAACCCCACTCTCATGGAATCTGTATGTCGACGGATCCTCAAACAAAACAGGAAGCGGGGCCGGTGTTATACTCGAAAGCGATCAAGGAACACGGATTGAGCTATCCCTAAAATTCGAGTTCCAGGCCTCAAATAACCAAGCCGAATACGAAGCCCTACTAGCGGGACTAAAACTAGCCGAAGAGGTCAGAGCAAAGAGGATCACGATCTTCAGCGACTCCCAGGTCGTCACATCACAAGTAAATGGAAGCTACCAGGCCAAAGACCCTACTATGAAAAAATACCTGGACCAAACACAGGCGCAATTACGGCACTTCCCGGAAATACAAATCCAGCACATACCCCGGGAGCAAAATGCCCGGGCAGACGCCCTCTCAAACTGGCTAGCACCAAGCCCGGAGGGAACAACAGAAGTCTCCTCCAAGAAACTCTACAATCCCCCTCCGTGTTAAGGGAGGAAGAAATACTAAATATATCCGGGCAACAACAAGGATGGATAACCCCATACTCAACTATCTGAAATCGGGAACTCTCCCCGCCGAAAGAAAAGAAGCTAAAAGGCTTACAAAAGACGCCCAGAACTACACGTTAATCCACGACGTATTATACAGAAGAGGATTCTCAAACCCCCTCCTGAGGTGCGTCCCGACCACAGAAACAAAGAGCGTCCTCGAAGAAGTCCACAAAGGCATGTGTGGGAACCATCTCGGAGCCCGGGCCCTGTCCAAGAAAATAGTCAGAGCCGGGTTCTACTGGCCGACCTTGCAAAGAGACGCGGCAGAGTTTGTGAAAATATGCCCCCCCTGCCAAAAACACGCCAATTTTCACAAAGCACCGCCCGAAGACCTCATAAGCATCACCGCACCATGGCCCTTCGCAAAGTGGGGACTCGACCTACTCGGCCCATTCCCACAAGGACCGGGGCAAGTCAAGTACCTCATAGTAGGGGTCGACTACTTCACAAAGTGGATCGAGGCTGAACCCTTAGCCACTATTACGGCTCAGAAAAGCCGTAAATTCCTATACAAAAACATTGTCACGAGGTTCGGAGTCCCCTACTCCATCACAACAGACAATGGAACACAGTTCACAGACACAAGTTTTCAGAACTTGGTGGCCGAGCTAAAAATCAAACAGCAGTTCACATCGGTCGAACACCCGCAAGCCAATGGACAAGCAGAGGCCGCAAATAAAGTCATCTTGGCCGGGTTAAAACGAAGACTCCAAGAGGCCAAAGGGGCATGGGCCGATGAACTCCCCCAGGTATTATGGGCATATCGGACAACCCCGCACTCTACAACAGGAGAATCCCCATTCCGACTAGCCTACGGAATGGAGGCAATGATTCCCGTCGAAATAGACGAAGGATCACCCAGAACCATCTTCTACAACGAAGGAGGCAACCCTCAGGCACAAAGGGAAGAACTCGACCTCCTACCCGAGGTCCGAGAAAGAGCCCGAATCAGAGAAGAAGTCTTAAAACGACGAACGGCCCTCAGATATAACCGAAAGGTGATAAAACGAAGCTTCTCCACTCACGACCTGATTTTAATCCGAAACGACATCGGAACACAAAAATCGGGAGAAGGAAAGCTAGCCGCAAATTGGAAGGGGCCCTACAAAGTAACAGAAGTCTTAGGGACAGGCTACTACAAGATATCCGACCTAGAAGGCAATGAACTGCCCAGAACCTGGCACGCCTGTAACCTAAGACGATACTACAGCTAGAAAAACTTAACCCGAGGTGTACTCTTTTTCCCCACGAGGGTTTTTTAATGAGACACCCGTTAAGTAGGACACCCGACCTAGTCAAAAGGGTAAACACTTTGTACATATTCTTCTTTTTAATACTAATCAAATTTCTTTATTTTCTCTTTCTCGTTATAAAGCATATCCTAAAAAGTACCCCACCAAGGCGCATTAATTTATGCTCGGCAAAACGCAAAAAATCATTTGCCAAAGGCCATACGAGGTCGGCAAAGATGAAGCGACGAGGTTCAAATTAATGTGAGAAGTTATAAAAGTAACTCTGAAATGGCTCAAAAAGCCAAATAGAAAAGAAGTTACAAAATAACTTAAAAAAGGCCGACCAAACAACGAAGTCGGACCTGACCAAAGGGGTACTCAAGGATCCCGATGTCCGAGAATAAACTCGGACCCAAGAAAGAAGCTGGCAAAGAACCAGGACTACGAGAAAGTCAAGGCGCTAGCTAAAAAGTTGTTACCCAAAAACAACTAAAAAGCAAAAAGCGAGAAAGTCAAGGCGCTAGCTAAAAAGTTGTTACCCAAAAACAACTAAAAAGCAAAAAGCGAGAAAGTCAATGCGCTAGCTAAAAAGTTGTTACCCAAAAACAACTAAAAAGCAAAAAGCGAGAAAGTCAAGGCGCTAGCTAAAAAGTTGTTACCCAAAAACAACTAAAAAGCAAAAAGCGAGAAAGTCAAGGCGCTAGCTAAAAAGTTGTTACCCAAAAACAACTAAAAAGCAAAAGCGAGAAAGTCAAGGCGCTAGCTAAAAGGTTGTTACCCAAAAACAACTAAAAAGCAAAAAGCGAGAAGTCAAGGCGCTAGCTAAAAAGTTGTTACCCAAAAACAACTAAAAGCAAAAAGCGAGAAGTCAAAGCGCTAGCTAAAAGTTGTTACCCAAAAACAACTAAAAAAGCAAAAAGCGAGAAGTCAAAACGCTAGCTAAAAAGTTGTTACCCGAGAACAACTAAAAAGCATAAAAGCGGAACGAGACAATCGAAACACAAAGCATGGCATAATAAAGCTACAAGAGTAGCTAAAATAGCAGAACAGGTGTCCAAAATGTTGCAGAAAACATCCAAAAAACAAAAAGCCCACAGGTCGGGCAAAGGCACAAAAAGTACAAAAATTACAGAGGATCAAGGCCCTTTCCAGACTCCGCATCAACACCTGGCTGAAACATGGATATCGGGACTGCAGGAACAGCACCATCGCTTGGAACCTCCATACCAACTCTATCCTCGGCCAAAGGTGAAGTCGGGTTCACGACCGGAGCCTCGGGGTCGGACACCGGAGCCTTGGGGTCGGACATCGGAACCTCATCCTCAACAGGGGCAGGAACAATCTTCCCCTCCACAACCATGTTATCCGTACTGAACAAACTGAGATCCAATTCGGGAGCAAGAACCCGGACCTGATCCCTCAAATTCACAAACATAGCATCCATACCCTTGGCCACATTATCTTCCAGCTCATAAAAGTCATCCCGAGCAGATTGCAGCTTCTCCTTCGTCTCCACAAGCTCAGCATACAGCTTGGTATAGTTCTCCGTCGCCACCCTCGCCGTCTCCTCAGACGTCTTCGCCACCGCCACAGCCGCGGTAGCCCTAGTCTTCTCTTCCTCCAAAGACTCCTCCAGCTCGGCAATCCTAGCATCCTTCAGCTGACTAACCTTATCAAGCTCGGACCGGGCCTTCTCAAGTCGGGAGCTGGTCGCCCCAAGGGGAGCTTTCTTAAACTCCCGAGCAATGGCGGCATGAAGGCTAGCCATCCGAACACAACTCCGCGCCATATACTGAAAGTGATGCTCCATGGACGCATCATCAGTAGAAATAAAAGTCTGAGGAAGAATGTGCTGCTCAACCCAACCGAGAGCATCGAAATCCTTGTCATTGAAACCAGCAGGCTCTCGGGAAGTCTTCTGTTTCTTGGGGGGAGGACCCGAGGTCGAGGTCGGGGAAAGCTGACCGGGTCCGGAGGTCGGAGGATCCTGAGTTATAGCTCGGAACTGAGGGACCGGAATGGTCTTCGACCGAGTCTGAACACCAATTGTAGTCTTCTGCGGAGAAGGTCGGGGAGAAGCTTCAGCCTCGATATTCCGAGATGCCGCAGATTTCTTCGCTCGACGGAGAAACTTCATAGAATCAGCCTGAGAAGACATCTCTGCAGAAACGAAACAAAGAGGTTATCAAACAGAAAGATCAAAACAAAGTCAAAATATGAAAATGAAATCTCAAAAAGAGGTCGGGAACTACCTAACTCGGAACGGAGAAGGCTTGGATCTCCCAACATTTTCTTCGTATCCAAGTGAGGTGCCCGACCCCATAGACTGCTCAACACACCAACGAAAGCCTGTTCCACCTCATCTAGACTCTCGAAAGTGTACTTAACCGACACCACACTCTCTTGCCAACAAAGAGGAAACGAAGGCTCCCCACTCTCATCTAAGAAAAAAGGTCGGACATCTCCAACAGCCCGGACTTTGAAGTAATAGTTTTGAAATCGTGAAACGACTCATCATACAAAGTGCAAAATTTCCTACCCTGGTTAGCCCTAAACGAAACCCAGGACACCTTCCCAGCACCCGACCCCGGCTTCGTCAGTACAAACAGATAAGAAAAAAGAGAAACAGAAGGGGAGACGCCTAAAATCTGACACAAAAGTTGGAAAAGCTTTAAAAACGCCCAAGAGTTTGGATGGAGTTGTGTAGGGGCAAGGTTACAAGACCAAAGGACCTCGGATTCCAGGTCGGTGAAAGGAAGACGGACACCTAGCTTGGAGAAGAAACAATCATAAGCATAGAAGAAAAGTTTCTCGGAACTCTCTAACGGCGGAAAACATACCCTCTCCTCGGACTCCGGGGCTGCTAACTCGTAATCCCGCTCAGACTCCCTGTTCTCACAAACACTACACTCCCTACGGAACCTAATCAGATACTCAGAATCTACAACAGACGGGACCCTTAAAGGAGCAGGATCTACCCAACCTAGACCACTCGGAATCTTGGTCGACATTGCTTGAAACACCTTTCGAGACATAAAAAAATCTTGCCTACAAAGAAAGAATACAACAGCAAGACAAAAATCACACAAGGCAGAAAAACCAAATTCAACAAAACAAAAGAAAGCAAAGTTCTTTTACAAACAAGAAGGCAGCAACTCGAATAACAAAAATGGATCGGAGAAAAGAGTCCCCCCACACACACATACAAAGCAATAGCGGCGCCTCTTTTCGGGGCAACCCGGGCATAGAAGATATCAGAAAAAAGAAGCGTACGAAGAATAAAAGCGAAAAAAGCAAACCTGGAAAAGAAGAAAGCGACGAGCTCCGACGAAAGGAAAAACGGCGGCGCAGAAAAGAACTCTGAAAAAACGCACAAAAAATGGAAGACGAAGAACAGAGAGAAAGAAGAGAAGATGCTCGAAAAGAAGTGATGAATAAACAAAGAAAATGAAGAAAGGGGCAAATAAATAAAGCCTCCACAGAGCGCCGCACGGAAATCGAGGAAGAAACGGTAACAAGCAATAAATGCTGAAACGACCGTTTTCAAATTTTGAAAAACTACTATGCCCGAGCTCGACCTTCCGAAAAAAGACGAACTCGGGCAGGGGCACTGTTCATACCCTGACCGAGCTCTCCAAACTCGGTAAAGCTGATAGAAGGCCCGACCTCGACCTAAGGCCCACGTTCGAGGTCGGACCTCGGACAAACAGGCCAAAGAAAGGCCCATCAGAAGGAACTAAGCCCAAAACCTAAAGGCCGAAAGGGCCTGGGAAAGGCGGTTCCGCAAAGATAGAGATGAATCTCCCAAAAGATAAGATAAGATAAGAATACCTTATCCAGGGATGATCGCAGCCAACTACTATAAATACACTGGAGCACCCAGGTATAACTCATACTCTAATTCTACTTGATATCTGCTTGGACCCATGCTAACTTAAGCATCGGAGTGTCATTGCAGGTACAACCCCCCGCCGTTCAGCACAACCAGCTCGGGTCACAGACCCCCCACCTCGGGCCTTGCCAGAAGACCGAGCTACACGTTTCAGGTAACCCTCGGAACAGTTCCCAAGAATGAACGAATGATAATGCCCCTCCTCAAGACCCCCTCCACAAAGCAGGTCAGAGTTGCAAAACTCTTGGAGCTCCTCAAAGGTCATCCTGGAGGGTATATCCTTCACATCTGAGGTAACCCAAGCGTAGCGCTCCACAGGAACTCTCAGGGCAGGGAGCTGCACCATACCTACAGTCGGGGAGTCACCGCTTAAAGTCAGACCGGATGGTCGGAAACTCGGATGATACGGAACTAACACTACAACCTACTGTGCACTAATCTACGGTCAAAGGTTAATCAAAAGCAAACGATGCACCTAATGGTAACCTCCCCCTAAAATCTACCTAGCAGCAGTTATACACAACCTAAGCAGTTAAAGAACAAAGTAATAACATCGAAAAGTAGGACCAATCCATAGAAAATAAAGGGAATCGGTGCTCACCAGGAAGTAGCAGCTAAGGAGTGATGAATTCCAAGGAAACGTAGTAGAACAAGAACGAATTGGAGTGTCAGAATCAGGTGGGATTAGGAAAGAAAATGAGAAAGGAAACAACGGAGAATGCATTAATGATCTGAAATTATAGGAGTTTGAAACGTGGAAAGGAAGAAGAAGCATGGAAACTAAAAGGTAACAAACATTGAGGAGTGGTGCACGAAATTGAAACTCACAATTATTCTCAACCTCGCACAACTAACCAGCAAGTGTACTAGGTCGTCCAAGTAATACCTTACGTGAGTAAAGGTCAAATCCCACGGAGATTGTTGGTTTGAAGCAAGCTATGGTTATCTTATTATTCTTAGTCAGGATACCAACAACAGTGTTTTTAAAGTTCAATTGTAAAAAGTAAAAGGGCATAAAATAAATACTTATTGTGAAATAATGGAGAATATGTTGGAGTTTTGGAGATGATTTATCATCTGAATTTCAGCTTTTCTCTTGTACTCCTCTTCACACACACAAGGCTCCTCCTATGGCAAGCTGTATGTAGGGTGTCACCGTTGTCAATAGCTACTTCCCATCCTCTCAGTGAAAATGGTCCAAATGCTCTGTCACAGCACGACTAATCATCTGTTGGTTCTCGATCATGTCGGAATAAGATCCATTGATCCTTTTGCATCTGTCACTACGCCCAACACTTGCGAGTTTGAAGTTCGTCACAGTCATCCAATCCCAGAATCCTACTCGGAATACCACAGACAAGGTTTAGACTTTCTGGATCCTCATGAATGCCGCCAACAATTCTAGCTTATACCACGAAGATTCTGATTAAGGAATCTAAGAGATACTAATTCAATCTAATGTAGAACGGAGGTGGTTGTCAGGCACACGTTCATGAATTGAGGAAGGTGATGAGTGTCACGGATCATCACCTTCTTCATAGTGAAGAGCGAATGAATATCTTAGATAGGAACAAGCATGTTTGAATGGAAAACAGGAATAATTGCATTAATTCATCGAGACGCTGCAGAGCTCCTCACCCCCAACAATGGAGTTTAGAGACTCATGCCGTCAAAGAGTATAAAATTCATATCTAAAAATGTCATGAGATACAAAATAAGTCTCTAAAAGTTGTTTAAATACTAAACTAGTAACCTAGGTTTACAGAAAATGAGTAAACGAGGATGGATAGTGCAAAAATCCACTTCTAGGGCCCACTTGGTGTGTGCTGGGGCTGAGACTTAAGCTTCTCACATGCCTGGGCTGTTTCTGGAGTTGAACGCCAGGTTGTAACCTGTTTCTGGCGCAGAACTCCAACTTGCAACCTGTTTCTGGCGCTGAACGCCAAACTGCAACATCAACGCCAGTTCACGTCATCTATCTTCGCACAAAGTATGAACTATTATATATTGCTGGAAAGCCCTGGATGTCTACTTTCCAACCCAATTGAGAGCGCACCAATTGGACTTTTGTAGCTCCAAAAAATCTATTCCGAGTGCAGTGAGGTCAGAATCCAACAGCATCATAGAAAAATACACAAACTCATAGTAAAGTCCAGAAATACGAATTTTTCTCAAAAACTAATAAAAATATATTAAAAACTAACTAAAACACACTAAAATCTACATGAAATTACCCCCAAAAAGCGTATAAAATATCCGCTCATCACAACACCAAACTTAAACTGTTACTTGTCCTCAAGCAACTAGATAAATAAAATAGGATAAAAAGAAATTAAGAAACAATAATATCTCTGAGTTTCAAGTGAAGCTCAGATTCTAATTAGATGAGCGAGGCTTAGTAGCTTTTTGCTTCTGAACAGTTTTGGCATCTCACTTTATCATTTGAAGTTCAGAATGATTGGCATCCATAGGAACTCAGAATTCATATAGTATTATTGATTCTCCTAGTTTAGTATGTTGATTCTTGAACACAGTTACTTTATGAGTCTTGGTCGTGGCCCTAAGCACTTTGTTTTCCAGTATTACCACCGGATACATAAATGCCATAGACACATAACTAGGTGAACCTTTTCAGATTGTGACTTAGCTTTGCTAGAGTCCCCAATTAGAGGTGTCTAGAGTTCTTAAGCACACTCTTTTGCTTTGGATCACGACTTTAACCACTCAGTCTCAAGCTTTTCACTTGGACCTGCATGCCACAAGCACATGGTTAGAGACAGCTTGATTTAGCCGCTTAGGCCTGGATTTATTTTCTTAGGCCCTCCTATCCATTGATGCTCAAAGCCTTGGATCCTTTTCACCCTTGCCTTTTGGTTTAAAGGGCTATTGGCTTTTTCTACCTCTTTTGCTTTTTTTTTTGCAAAATATTTTTTTCATTTTTTTCGCAAGCTTGTTTTTCACTGCTTTTTCTTGCTTCAAGAATCAATTTCATGATTTTTCATATCATCAATAACATTTCTCTTGTTCATCATTCGTTCAGGAGCCAACAATTTTAACATTCATAAAATTCAATATAAAAAATATGCACTATTCAGGCATTCATTCAGAAGACAAAAAGTATTGCCACCACTTATAAATAATTAGAATTTTTCTTATTAAGAACTCGAAAAAATATTGCCTCTTTATTCTAAAAATCTACTATTTTATTCATGTTTGATGATGATGAGAAAAATAAATCATAGCTTAATTGGAGATAAAATCAAAATAGATATACTAATTACTACTACTCATATATAACTTCTAAGGTAAATTCCTATAAGAACAACTATCACAAGGTTAAGTTTAAGATTAGGACTCAACAACCTTTGGTTTGGGAGATGATGGGTGCTCCTTCAACTTGTGGGGTGCTTGGTCCTTCAAGAGACAGCTTCTGGCGCTTCATCTCCTATATCTCCAGATATTCATCTTCTTTCAGATCGAATTTAATTTCCAGGATCACTGATCTCAGACCTATTATTTTGTGGTACTGGTCTGCATGTTCTTTGGTTAAGAACTTCTCTTGATTCCAAAGTGGTTTTGGAATATTCTCTTTCTTGCCTCTTAAAGTGGTTTGTTTTTTCTTAGGTGCCATGATCTTGATGAGTTTTAGCTCATTGATCACGGAAAAACACACCAAACTTAGAGGTTTGTTTGTCCTCAAGCAAAAGGAAGGAAATGAGAGGAATAGAAGGAGAGGCAATTTCGAAAATTCAAAAGATATGATGAGATTTTGAAAAAGATTTGAGAAGAAATTAAAAAGATTTGAAAAGAATTCAAAAAGATAATTGAGTTTTGAAAAAGGTTTGAAACAATATTGAAGAAAAATTAAGAAACATGTTTAGAATTAAAAATTTCTGGAATTGAAGTTGAAAGATGAGAGTTTGTAATATGTTTATGCAAGAAATCATGAATTGAAACATGAAAAATGGAAAAAATTTGAAGTGAAAAACGAATTTACCTCTTCCCCACAATCCTGGCGTTAAACGCCCAACCACTGCATGTTTTGGGCGTTTAACGCCCAATTGTAGCTTCTCCTGGGTGTTCAACGCCCAGCTGTTGCTTCTAGCTGGCGTTGAACGCCAGAAACTCCTTTGTCACTGGGCGTTTTTCTGAACGCCCAGGATGCTGTAAATCTGGCGTTAAACGCCCAGAAAGTGCTTCTTTCTAGCGTTCAACGCCCAGAAGATGCTTCTTTCTGGCGTTTAACGCCCAGATGGCTATCTCTACTGGCGTTGAACGCCCAGTGAGTGCTTCTTTTGGGCGTTCAGCGCCCAAAACAGCTCTTACTGGCTTTTTTTTGCACCAGTGAGCTTCTTTTTGCTGTTTTATCCTCTGAATCCTTCTGTAACTCTGTGAGCTCAAGCAATTGCTATTTTACCTAGAAGATAATTGACATAAACCTGTAAAAATCAATTAATTAACAAATAAGCCTTGTAAATGGCTGGGTTGCCTCCCAGCAAGCGCTTCTTTATTGTCTTTAGCTGGACTATTACTGAGCTTTTAATCAAGTCTCAGTTTTGAGCATTCTTGCTCAAAATTGCTTTCAAGATAACGTTTGACTCTTTGTCCATTAACAATGAACTTTTTGTTAGAATCATTATCCTGAAGCTCCACGTATCCATATGGTGACACACTTGTAATCACATATGGACCTCGCCACCGGAATTTCAATTTCCTGGAGAATAATCTGAGTCTAGAATTAAATAGCAGAACTTTCTGCCATGGCTCAAAGACTCTGGATGATAGTTTCTTATCATGCCATCTTTTTGCTTTCTCTTTGTAAATTCTTGCATTTTCGAAAGCATTGAGTCTGAATTCCTCTAGCTCATTTAACTGGAGCAATCATTTTTCTCCAGCTAACTTGGCATCAAGGTTTAGGAATCTGGTTGCCCAATAGGCCTTATGTTCCAGTTCCACTGGTAAATGACAGGCTTTTCCATACACCAGCTGGTATGGAGAAGTTCATATAGGTGTCTTGAATGCTGTTCTGTATGCCCACAGAGCATCATCCAAACTTCTTGCCCAATCCCTTCTATGGTTAATCACAGTCCATTCCAGGATTCTTCTAAGTTCTCTATTAGAGACTTCAGCTTGCCCATTTATCTGTGGATGATATGGAGTAGCTACCCTGTGGCTAACTCCATATCGAACCAAAGCAGAGTAAAGCTGTTTATTGCAGAAATGAGTGCCCCCATCACTGATTAGTACTCTAGGGATACCAAATCTGCTGAAGATGTATTTCTAGAGGAATTTCAGCACTGTTTTAGTATCATTAGTTGGTGTTGCAATAGCTTCCACCCATTTGGATACATAATCCACTGCCACCAGAATATAAGTGTTTGAGTATGATGGTGGGAAAGGTCCCATGAAGTCAATACCCCATATATCAAACAACTCAATCTCCAAGATCCCTTGTTGAGGCATGGCATAACTGTGAGGCAGATTGCCAAATCTTTGGCAACTGTCACAATTAAGTACAAACACTCGGGAGTCTTTGTAGAGAATAGGCCAGTAGAAGCCACATTGGAGGACTCTTGTGGCTGTTCGCTCACTCCCAAAATGTCCTCCATACTGTGATCCATGGCAGTGCCAGAGGATCTTCTGTGCTTTTTCTTTAGGCACACATCTACAGATTACTCTGTCTGCACATCTTTTGAAGATATATGGTTCATCCCAAAGATAATACTTTGCATCCGTGATCAATTTTTTTGTTTGCTGCCTACTGTACTCTTTGGGTATAAATCTCACTGCCTTATATTTTGCAATGTCTGCAAACCATGGCACTTCCTGGATGGCAAAGAGTTGCTAATCCGAAAAGTTTTCAGAGATCTCAGTAAGAGGGAGGGACGCCCTTTCTACTGGTTCTATTCGGGACAGGTGATTTGCTACTTGGTTCTCTGTCCCTTTTCTGTCTCTTATTTCTATATCAAACTCTTGCAGAAGCAACACCCATCTGATGAGTCTGGGTTTTAAATCCTGCTTTGTGAGTAGATATTTAAGAGCAGCATGGTCAGTGTACACAATCACTTTTGATCCTACTAAATAAGATCTAAACTTGTCAATGGTGTAAATCACTGCAAGTAACTCTTTTTCTGTGGTTGTGTAGTTCTTCTGTGTGTTATTTAAAACACGACTGGCATAGTAAATGGCGTGTAGAAGCTTGTCATGCCTTTGTCCCAACACTACACCAATGGCATGGTCACTGGCATCACACATCAGTTCAAATGGTAATGTCCAGTTTGGTGCAGAGATGACTGGTGCTGTGACTAGCTTAGCTTTCAGAGTCTCAAATGCCTGTAGACACTCCTTATCAAAGATAAATGGCGTGTCAGCAGCTAGCAGATTACTCAAAGGTTTGGCAATTTTTGAAAAATCTTTTATAAACCTCCTATAGAGTCCTGCATGCCCCAGAAAGCTTCTGATTGCCTTAACATTGGCAGATGGTGGTAATTTTTCAATTACCTCTACCTTAGCTTAATCCACCTCTATTCCCTTGTTCGAAATTTTGTGTCCAAGGACAATTCCTTCAGTAACCATAAAGTGACATTTCTCCCAGTTTAAAACCAGGTTAGTCTCTTGGCACCTCTTTAGAACAAGTGCAAGATGGTCAAGACAGGAGCTGAATGAGTCTCCAAATACTGAAAAGTCATCCATGAAGACTTCTAGAAATTTTTCCACCATATTAGAGAAAATAGAGAGCATGCAGCTTTGAAAGGTTGCAGGTGCATTGCACATGCCAAATGGCATCCTTCTGTATGCAAATACTCCAGATGGACATGTGAATATTGTTTTCTCTTGATCCTGGGGATCTACTGCAATTTGATTATAACCTGAATATCCATCCAGGAAGCAGTAGTATTCATGACCTGCTAGTCTTTCTAGCATCTGGTCTATGAATGGTAAAGGAAAATGATCCTTTCTGGTAGCTGTATTGAGCCTTCTGTAATCAATACACATACGCCACCCTGTAACTGTTCTTGTAGGAACCAGTTCATTTTCTTCATTATAAACCACTGTCATGCCACCCTTCTTAGGGACGACTTGTACAGGGCTTACCCAGGGGCTGTCAGAAATGGGATAAATAATCCCAGCCTCTAGTAATTTAGTGACCTCCTTCTGCACCACCTCCTTCATGGTTGGATTCAGCCGCCTCTGTGGTTGAACCACTGGCTTAGCGTCACCCTCCAATAGGATCTTGTGCATGCATCTGGCTGGGCTAATGCCCTTAAGATCACTGATGGACCACCCAAGAGTTGTCTTGTGTGTCCTTAGCACTTGAATTAGTGCTTCATCTTCCTGTGGCTCTAAGATAGAGCTTATGATTACAGGAAAGGTATCACTTTCTCCCAAAAATGCTTATTTCAGGGATGATGGTAGTGGTTTAAGCTCGGGTTTGGGATGTTTCTCCTCTTCCTGAGGGATTTTCAGAAGTTCTATTATTCTCTCTGGTTTCTCTAGATCAGGTTGAGTATCTTTAAAGATATCCTCTAGCTCTGATTCGAGACTCTTAGTCATATTGACCTCTTTTACCAGAGAGTCAATGATATCAATGCTCATGCAATCATTTTGGGTGTCTGGATGTTGCATAGCTTTGACAACATTCAACTTAAACTCGTCCTCATTGACTCTCAAGGTTACTTCCCCTTTTTGGATGTCAATAAGGGTTTGGCCAGTTGCTAGGAACGGTCTTCATAAAATGAGAGTTGCACTCTTGTGCTCCTCCATTTCCAGCACCACAAAGTCAGTGGGAAAGGCAAATGGCCCAACCTTGACAATCATGTCTTCAATCACGCCTGATGGGTGTTTAATGGAACCATCATCAAGTTGGAGACATATTCGGGTTGGTTTGACTTCATCAGTCAATCCAAGCTTTTTGATAGTAGATGCAGGTATTAGGTTGATACTTGCCCCAAGATCACATAGAGCTTGCTTGGTACAAGTACCTTCTAATGTGCATGGTATCATAAAGCTTCCGGGATCTTTAAGCTTCTCAGGTAAGCTTATCAGAATGACTGCACTGCATTCTTCAGTGAGGTAAACTTTTTTCAGTTTCCCTCCAATCCTTCTTATGACTTAAGATCTCTTTCATGAACTTAGCATAAGAGGGTATTTGCTCAAGTGCTTCTGCAAACAGAATCTTTATTTCAAGAGTCCTGAGATAGTCTGTAAAGCGAGCAAATTGCTTATCCTGTTCCGCTTGACAGAGCTTTTGAGGATAAGGCATTTTGGCTTTGTATTTATCAACCTTAGTTGCTGCAGGTTTATTACCTACAGCCGTGGGTTGAGAAGCCTTTTTAGAGAAGTTGCTATCAGTACTTGTATGTGTCTGATCTCCCACTGGCATTTGAATGCCAGGAGTGGAAGTTGGAGTGGCGTTAGATGCCAACTCCTTATCTGTTTCTGGTGTCTGAATGCCAGAAATGTGCTTCCTTTGGGCGTTCAACGCCAATTCCTTGCTTGTTTCTGGCGTTGAACGCCAGGACAGAGCATGGTTTGGGTGTTCAACGCCAGCTTTTCACCCATTCTCTGGCGTTTGTGCGCCAAAATTATTCCTCTCTGGGCTCTTACTGTCCTCAGAGGGATTTTGGTTAGTTTGCTCATTTCTTGGCTTCCTGCTATCTTGAAGTGAGGTATTTAATGTTTTCCCACTTCTTAATTGAAATGCTTGGCACTCTTCTGTTATTTGTTTTGATAATTGCTGTTCTGTTTGCTTCAACTGTACTTCCATATTCATATTAGCCATTCTTGTTTCTTGTAGTATCTCCTTGAATTCGGCTAGCTATTTTGTTAGAAAATCCAGTTGCTGATTGAATTCAATAACTTGTTCTATAGGACTGAGTTCAGCAGTTACTGTTTTAGCCTCTTCGTTGATGGAAGGTTCACTGCTTAGGTACAGATGCTGCTTTTTGGCAACTGTATCAATGAGCTCTTGAGCTTCTTCAATTGTCTTTCTCATGTGTATAGATCCACCAGCTGAGTGGTCTAGAGAAATTTGAGCTTTCTCTGTAAGCCCATAATAAAAGATGTCTAACTACACCCACTCTGAGAACATTTCAGAGGGGCATTTTCTTAGCATCTCTCTGTATCTCTCCCAGGCATCATAAAGGGATTCATTATCTCCTTGTTGAAAGCCTTGGATGCTCAGCCTTAGCTGTGTCATCCGTTTTGGAGGAAAATAGTGATTCAGAAATTTTTCTGACAGCTGTTTCCATGTCTTTATGCTGTCCTTAGGTTGGTTATTTAACCACCTCTTAGCTTGGTCTTTTACAGCAAATGAAAACAGTAACAATCTGTAGACATCCTGATCTACTTTCTTATCATGTACTGTGTCAGCAATTTGTAAAAACTGTGCCAGAAACACTGTAGGTTCTTCCTGTGGAAGACCGAAATACTGACAACTTTACTGCACCATGATAATGAGCTGAGGGTTCAACTCAAAACTACTAACTCCAATGGAGGGTATACAGATACTACTCCCATATGAAGCAGTAGTGGGGTTAGCATATAACCCCAGAGTCCTTCTAGACTGTTCATTTCCATTTAAGTCCATAATGGAGAAAGGGAGATGATGTGAATTTATTTTATTTATTTTATTATATATAAAAAATTTCGAAATAATAATAATAAAATAAAATAAAGACGACAATAAAATTAAAAATAAAAATAAAAATAAAATAAAAAAGAATTTAAAAATATTTTATGAAGATTTTCGAAAAAGTGAGGAGAGAGAAAGTGGTTAGGATATTTTTGAAAAAGATATAATTAAATTTTTTTTTAAATCTTAAAAGGATAAGATTTGAAAAATTTTGAAATTGAAATTGGAAATTTTATATAAAAAAAATTCGAAAATATGGCTTAAAATTAGTTAGAAAAGATATTTTTTTAATTTTGAATTTTATGATGAAAGAAAAAAACACACAAAAGATACAAGACTTAAAAATTTTTAGATCTAATGCTCCTTGTTTTCAAAAATTTTGGAGGGAAAACATCAAGGAACACCAAACTTAAAAATTTTAAGATCAAAACACAAGAAAGACTCAAGAACACCTTGAAAAATCACAAGAACAACAAGAACAAAAGAAAGAACACCAAACTTAAAATTTTTAGAAGACCAAAATAAATTTTCGAAAATTAAAGAAAATTAACAAGAAAATACTAAACTTAAAGTTTGGCACAAAATTCAATCAAAGAAAACTTATTTTTGAAAAAGATTTTAAAACGAAGATATCCAATTACCAAGAACATAAACCAACGCTCTAGCCAATTGAGCTATAAATGTAACGTGTTTTAAAAAAGTATTTTTAATAACTAAAAATAATTTTTTGAAAACTAAAGTTTTGAAAAAGCACAAGAAAAACAAGAAAAGACACAGAACAAGAAAAACCAAAGATCAAACAAGAAAAATAAACAAGAACAACTTGAAGATCAAGGAAGAATAAAGAACACAAATTTGAAAATTTAAAGGAAAATATAAAATATGCAATTGACACCAAACTTAAAATATAAAACTAAACTCACAAAAAAATTAAAAATTAATAAGAAAAAATAATATTTTTGAAAAATTTTTGAAAAGAAAATAAAGGACTCAGATTTAATGACTCTATAGCAACAAAAATAAATTATTCCTAATCTAAGCAACAAAATAAACCTTTAGTTGTTCAAACTCAAACAATCCCCGGCAACGGCGCCAAAAACTTGGTGCACGAAATTGAAACTCACAATTCTTCTCAACCTCGCACAACTAACCAGCAAGTGCACTGGGTCGTCCAAGTAATACCTTACGTGAGTAAGGGTCGAATCCCACGGAGATTGTTGGTTTGAAGCAAGCTATGGTTATCTTATTATTCTTAGTCACGATGCCAACAACAGTGTTTTTAAAGTTCAATTGTAAAAAGTAAAAGGGCATAAAATAAATACTTATTGTGCAATAATGGAGAATATGTTGGAGTTTTGGAGATGCTTTGTCATCTGAATTTCAGCTTTTCTCTTGTACTCCTCTTCACACACGCAAGACTCCTCCTATGGCAAGCTGTATGTAGGGTGTCACTGTTGTCAATGGCTACTTCCCATCCTCTCAGTGAAAATGGTCCAAATGCTCTGTCACAGCACGTCTAATCATCTGTTGGTTCTCGATCATGTCGGAATAAGATCCATTGATCCTTTTGCGTCTGTCACTATGCACAACACTCGCGAGTTTGAAGTTCGTCACAGTCATTCAATCCCAGAATCCTACTCGGAATACCACAAATAAGGTTTAGACTTTCCGGATCCTCATGAATGCCACCAACAATTCTAGCTTATACCACGAAGATTCTGATTAAGGAATCTAAGAGATACTAATTCAATCTAATGTAGAATGGAGGTGGTTGTCAGGCACATGTTCATGGATTGAGAAAGGTGATGAGTGTCACGGATCATCACCTTCTTCATAGTGAAGCGCGAATGAATATCTTAGATAAGAACAAGCATGTTTGAATGGAAAACAGAAATAATTACATTAATTCATCGAGACGCTGCAGAGCTCCTCACCCCCAACAATGGAGTTTAGAGACTCATGCCATCAAAGAGTATAAAATTCAGATCTAAAAATGTCATGAGATACAAAATAAGTCTCTAAAAGTTGTTTAAATACTAAACTAGTAACCTAGGTTTACAGAAAATGAGTAAACTAGGATGGATAATGCAGAAATCCACTTCTAGGGCCCACTTGGTATGTGCTGGGGCTGAGACTTAAGCTTCTCACGTGCCTGGGCTGTTTCTGGAGTTGAATGCCAGGTTGTAACCTGTTTCTGTCGTTGAACTCCAACTTGCAACCTATTTTTGGCGCTGAACACCAAACTGCAACATGAAACTGGCGTTGAACGCCAGTTTACGTCATTTATCTTCGCGCAAAGTATGAACTATTATATATTACTGGAAAGTCCTGGATGTCTACTTTCCAACCCAATTGAGAGCGCGCCAATTGGACTTTTGTAGCTCCAAAAAATCTATTCCGAGTGCAGGGAGGTCAGAATCCAACGGCATCAGCAGTCCTTTTTCAGCCTGAATCAGATTTTAACTCAGCTCCTTCAATTTCAGCCAGAAAATACCCGAAATCACAAAAAAATACACAAACTCATAGTAAACTCCAGAAATATGAATTTTGCTCAAAAACTAATAAAAATATATTAAAAACTAACTAAAACACACTAAAATCTACATGAAATTACCCCCAAAAAGCGTATAAAATATCCGCTCATCAAAGAGCGCAAAAGACAGGGGTAAAATGGACTTCTCACCCAAAATTTCAAATCAGTCATAATGGGCATTAAATGCCCAGCGCGAAAAATGAGGTGACGATTGACACCACCCAAGAATGGACGATGGCTACCCGCGCGTAGGGGGCACGCCCCCATCACAAGCAGCCAACCTAGTGAGAACCCCACCAGAGGGGGAGTTGAGAAAAACACGCTAACCACGACGTCCACGACCGTAGCTGGCACGTTGGAGACACTATTCCAGCCCAGCCCGACAAAAACTAAAGACCCGGGTCCAAACATCAGGCCGACCTCATGGTTTACCAAACCCAAACCGGGGGTGACCCGAATGTCTCCTCTCCTCCTATGTAGACCTGGACAACTGGTAGAAGCTTTCAGATGTGTGGGCCTAGTCACTAAGGACCCACTCGAAGTATGGACCAAGTACAAGCTATAAAGGGGGAGGGACCTACTCCTCCCCAGAGGTACGTCACCTACGCTAACTCTACTAGCCGCCTCTTGTACGGACATTGACTTGGGCATTAGAGTCCTTGCAGGTGGCCCCACCACATCCTCAACCCGTCATCCTGGAGCAGCCATTTAGCCAGAGTCCTTGAGATTCACCCAGCACCAGCCCATGCATTTCTGACATCTTCCAGACCCATTCAAGACCCAAGCAACTGAACATATTTCAAGTCTTATTGTTTAATTTAATTGAACTTAGTTCAGAAAAAACTTAAATGTGTAGCATTATTCAGTATATATTTTTTTAAATTTGGTCACTAAACAATCAAAATATGCAAAAATATTAGTTCAGATAAAAAAAATTTAATACTGTATATTACTTCAATATTCAACCTCATTACCGGTATGGATTTTACTAAAAAGGATATATTATTGAATTCACATTTTATAAATTAACTTGTTAATGCATTAAAGTCCAATTTAGGTAAACAATTTACAACATATTTTTTTTTTTGGTACAATAGTTTACAAAGTGTTATCACAAAGAATTTCGTTTGTTTTTTTTCAAATAAAACTCAGTTAAATAAGTATTATAACATTATAAATTCCACATTGAATAATTGTGAGCCCATATAGTACTAGATAAGAACCAAGAACTGCCACGTGTACACTTCACCCAATGGTAATAGAACTCCACTAACAAGATGACACATTTTTCTTGCAAAATCAATATTTGGGTCATATTATTGTTCTTACCTTGACACTTAAAACATAGCCACGCCTAAAATGAGCAAAATCCAATCAATATATGTAGAACTTATTTGCATCTACCTGACCTTATGAGGTCGGACTTCACTACATAGACGCAACTCTACTTATCTGAATAAGTAACCGACACATATAAAGCAGACGGTTATCCACCATCAAAAAATAGAATTACTCCAAAGGGTGGTTACAAAATTTCATTATAAATACCCTAATTCCCTCAAGAATATACAGGATCTAATCTACTAAAAATCTGCTAAAATATTTGCTAACTTAGGCATCAGAGACTCTTGCAGGTATCCCCCACTTCATTGAAGACGTCGAACGGCAGCACCTCAGCAGCAGAAGACGTTGAACAATTCACTTAATGGTGTTTGGACCTTATGTTCAAGTCCAAAGCAACCCAGTTTCAGATAACTCTCGGAACATTGACATCATTACCAGGGACCTGGAAGTCTACACCCAACCATGGCGGATGATCAGTTTAAAGATAGATGTACAACCTTTGAGTCAAAACTAGAGCCCCACAACAATGATAGAGCCATCGTAATACCCTTTCGGCAAGACAGAGTGGGCGGCACTAATGGAAAGGGGATGTAAAAAAACCCTCACCACAGAAAAATCAACTCAGAGATACACCCACAAGAAGACGAAGAGCATCCTCATCCGACCGAACTCATGGGATTAGTACATGGACACCGAGGATGACTGGAACAGCTCGAGCAGAAATTAGAGCGACAAAAAAATCGAAAAAAGATCTCAAAAGAGAGGTATGACGACGAAGAAAACTAGAAGAAAATCTCCTAAAATTAGAAGTCGATCTTAGAAGTCAGAATCGTCGTGCAGATCGTGAAGAAACCCTTCTCAAGGGAGAAGATCCATTCATCAAACAGATCATGTGAGCCAAAGTTTTTAGACTTCCAAAATCCCCGACATGAATCTCTACGATGGAAGGACTGATCCAAGACATCATCTAAGAAATTCAAAAGCCAGATGTACTTAGCCGACGCGTTAGATGCTACTCGCTACAAAGTTTTTCAAAAAAATGGTTTGATAGTCTACCATCCAAGTCGGTTACCTGCTTTACGATCTAGCAAGAAAATTTCTCACTTGATTCTCCATCCAGAAAGATAAAGTTAAGCACGCTCCAAGCCTCTTGGGAGTAAAGTAAATGGTCGAGGAACTCTCCGAGCTTATATGGAAAGGTTCAACAAAACTTGTCTGGAAGTCTAGAACCTGCCCACTGAAGTAGTAATAATGGAGCTAGTCAATGGCCATAAAGAAAGACCTTTCTCCCAATCCATCTAAAAAAGGCATCTGACCTCCCTGAACGAAATACAAGAACGAGCCGAAAAGTACATTAACATGGAGAAAATGTTCAATTGAGAGAACCTACACCAAGACAAAACCATCCTTATCAAGCTCAGGATAAGGAGAAAGAAGCAAAGAAAAAGGATGAGAATAGCTCGGACCAACCTTAAAGGTATCATAACTACACTCCCCCTACGAGTTTCCCTTGTTGATATCTACAGGGAGATCTACCACACTGGAAAACTTCCACCTCCTCGCCCCATCAAAAACAAGAAAGGTGGAAGATGGATGGAATATTGTGAGTATCACAGATATATGGCCATTCCACCGACGATTTTACGACTTGAAGAATGTGATAGAAAAACTGGCCAAAGAAGGTCGGTAAGAAAGATACTTGGAAGAAAGACCTGACGATCGGGGGAAAAGGAAAAGAGAAGAGGAAGATGGAAGTCAACAAGATTGGCCAACCCGAACTCCTGATCAACACATCCACATGATAATTGGAGGAATTTTATGAAGATGGTTAACCAGATCTTCTGTAACAGACACTTAAAAGAAGTCTACCAAGTCGGAGAAGAGGATGAAGTCCCCGATCTCCGATCCCTACTATTTCCTTCACAAAGGAAGATGCCTAGGGGATAATTCTAGGACACGATGACCCCCTGGTAATCACAATGATACTTGCTAATGCAAACCTCCATAGGACTTTGGTAGACCAGGGAAGTTTGGCCGACTTCTTATTCAAACCTGCCTTTGACAAGCTAGGATTGGAGTAGAAAAATTAAGGGCATACCCTGATACTCTTTTTAGATTAGGAGACACACCCATTCGACCACTTGACTTTATCCCATTGCATATCACTTTTGGTAAAAGAATGAAGTTTCGGACTTTGAGTATAAACTACATTGTCATCGACGTAGCTTTAGCATACAATGTCTTGATAGGACTGGCAACATTGAATCGACTTGCTGCAGCCATTTCTACTTCTCATCTCTTTATAAAATTCTCAACTTTTGAGGAAATAGCCACGGTAAGAGGAGATCAGAAATTAGTAAAAAAGTGCTA
The DNA here is from genome assembly GCF_014773155.1 of Arachis stenosperma. NCBI lineage: Eukaryota > Viridiplantae > Streptophyta > Magnoliopsida > Fabales > Fabaceae > Arachis > Arachis stenosperma. The sequence goes on from NC_080383.1 coordinate 61,292,699, forward strand.
TAATAAAAGTTTGAATCTGCGTGGATGCACAAAATGAAAAGAGGTCAATACTATTGAACTCGGAGGTGTCCGAACACGAGAATAATTGAGACCACAGCTTGAGGGAAAATGGAAGAAGTACAGATCGGGGATCATGTTGAAAAAACTACAAGTATAGGAGCCAACCTAAACAAGAATTGAAAGCTGATCTTGTCAAACTCCTACAAGAAAACTCCGATTTCTTTGCCTGGAAGGCCTCTGATATTCCGGGAATCCATCCTAACCTCATGAACCACAAGCTCGCCATCTATCCAAGCTCACGATTTATACAACAAAAACAACGAAGCTTGATCTTGAAAGAGAGTCATTGAAGAATAGGTACAAGCGTTGTTAGAAGCCGTGTTCATACGAGAAGTGAAGTACCCTTTATGGTTAGCTAATGTTATGCTTGTAAAGAGATAAAAGGTGAAATAAAGAATATGTGTCGACTACACTGACCTCAATAAAGCTTATCCAAAAGATCCATAGGCCCCTTCCCAGCATTGACGCATTGGTAGATTCAACCTCAGGATACAGATACTTGTCCTTCATGGACGCTTATTTGGGATAGAACCAAATCCCGATTTACAAGCCAGATTAGGAGAAAACCTCATTCATCACTCTAAAAGATAACTATTGTTACGTAGTAATGCCATTTAGGTTAAAGAATACTGGAGCCACTTACCAAAGATTAATGAACAAGGTGTTTTTATCCCATCTCGGGAAGTCAATAGAAGTTTACGTAGATGACATGCTTGTAAAGACCAAGAAAGAAACAATCTATTGTCCGACCTCTCAATGGTGTTCGCCATGATAATAGAGTACGAGATTAGACTAAATCCAACAAAGTGCATTTTTCAGTGGAAGTCGGAAAGTTTTTAGGGTTCATGCTCACACAGAGAAGCATCGAAGGTTGACAAACCCCAATTTGACAGTTTGTTTTGCATTGAATTTAGAGTATTTTGATAATCTTTTGTCACATTTAGCCTATGAATTAGCATGATTTTGTTATCTCTCCCATATTTGTGCTTAAGTGTAAAAACATGCTTTTTAAGCCTTATTTTGATGAATTCTAGTTCTTCTTTGATTCCATAAGATGCCTTGATGTGTTTGCTAGTAATTCCAGGATTGAAATAGGCTAGGCATGGATCAAAGGAAGCAAGGAAGGAAGCATACAAGTGGAGAGGAGCATAAAAAGTCAAAGAAGCAAAGTCAGCCATGCACGCGCACGCGCACAAAGCGCTCGCGCGCACATCGCAGAATTAGCCAGGGACGCGCACGCGTACCGTGCGCGCACGCGTCGATGAGGGCACATGACCTCACTAATGCAACACGTGCCTGGCGATTTGAGAGGGTTTCTGAACCCATTTTTGGCGCCAAATTGCTAAGGGAAAGGAATAAAAGGATGAAGGATTAAGGGGAAGGCATGACTTTTAACAAATAATCACTTTAGTCATTAAGGGATCATGAGGATTAGTTGAGAGTTAGTTTCTAGAGAGAGAAGCTCTCCCTTCTCTCTAGAATTAGGATTAGGTTTAGTTCTTAGGTCTAGATTTAGATTCATGTTCTTCTACTTCTACATCTCAATTCCTTGTAGTTACATTCATTCTTCTTCCATTCTTTTATTGCAATTTCCTTTATATTGTTCTTGTATTTTGTTATAGATCTAGTATTGTTCCTTTTACTCTCCTTCAATTCAATAAAGGTAATTCATAATAAATGTGTTTCTTTTGATTGTTGTTGTTAATTACTTTCAATAATTGTTGTTAGATTTCATTCTTGTTGTTGATTTACTATGTTTTTTTCTTTTATGCTTACCAAGTGTTTGATAAAATGCTTGTTTGGATTTTAGTGTAGGTTTTGTTCCTCTTGGCCTAGGTAGAGTAATTAGTGACTCTTGAGTTATCTAATTCCTTTGTTGATTGATAATTAGAAGTTGCTAATTGATTTGAATGCCTCTAAAGCTAGTCATTCCTTTAGGAGTTGATTAGGACTTGAGAAATCAGATTGATTCATCCACTTGACTTTCCTCCATGGTTAGAGGTTAACTAAGTGGTAGCAATGAACAATTCTCATCACGATTGAGAAAGGTAACTAGGATAGGATTTCTAGTTCTCACATCTTGCCAAGAGCTTGTTAGTTGTTAGTTTATTTTCATTACCATTTATCTTTCATGCTTCATATCAAAACCCCAAAATAACTCACAACCAATAACAAGACACTCTATTGTAATTCCTAGGGAGAACGACCCGAGGTTTAAATACTTCGGTTTATAGATTTTAGGGGTTTGTACTTGTGACAAACAAATTTTTGTATGAGAGGATTATTGTTGGTTTAGAGACTATACTTCGACGAGATTTCATTTGTAAAATTCTAAACCGTCAAAAATCTATTCATCAAAATGGCGCCGTTGCCGGGGAGTGCAATGGTGTTATGTTATTGGTTACTGTACATATGTGAATATTGTAAATAGCTTGTCTTTTGCTTGTTTTCTAGTTTGTTAGTTTTATTTTTGCTTTTCCACCATGAATTCTCACTTTGGCCATGAGTTTGGTTTTAATTGTGTTGTAGGTGATGAGAGCTTCAATGAGGAAATGTATCAAGGATGGGACAATCAAAGGTGGAAGGAGCCATATGCTTATGATCAATCTTCATGGAAACAACCTCCACCAATACACTATGAAGAAGAGCCATTCTATGATGCATACCAATCCAATGGCTATGGTGAATCACCTTGTGACTTCCAAGCACCGCCACCATATGCCTATGAATCTCACCCTCAACATGAACCTCAACCATTCTCACAAGCCTTTCCATACCACGCACCTTCCTATGATCCCTACCCCTCATATAACCAATCATCCATACCATATTTTTATGGCAATTATGAGCAAGAACCCTTGGAACCACCACAACCCTATCAAGATTACTACCAAGAACCACCTCAATACACACAATCTCCACAACCTTACCAAGAAGAACCACCTTCCTATTATGAACCCTCTCTCCAAAATGATGAACCTTCTTACCCACCACAAGCCCCAATAGGCGATTCTCTCACTTTGCTACTTCAAGGACAAGAAGCCATGAAGCGGGATACACTTGAGTTTGTGACCAACTTGACTAAGGTAGTGCACTCTTTAGCCTACCAACGTTTGAACACTCAAGGTACTTCTGTGACCACATGTGGAAAGTCAAAAGAAGAGCAAAGTATGAAGGAGAAATTGGAAAATCCGGTGGAGAAGGAGGAGTCGAATTTTGTGTTGGAACAATTGGAGAAGCCTATGATCATTGACGAAAAGGAAGAAGTGGTTGAAGATTTAGGAGATGTTGAAAGTCCAAGGAAAGGTAGCATCATGGAGCACTCTCCCAAGAAGCTTGAAATTGATGTTGAGGAGGGTGCACAACCTCCAAGGCATATCATCGTTGGAGACTTGGAAGATGCTTATCAAAAGATGGATTCAATCATGGATGAATTTCTCTCTACAATAGAATCCTCTCCCATTGGACATGGAGTTGAAATTATAGAAGAGTGTGCACAACCTCCCATACCCTTGGTGAGCATCACGAAAGAGAGCTACCAAGAGGAAAAAGTTGGCATGGTGTATATTGAAATTGAAGAATATGAAGAGGTTGATCAAGAGATGAATTTACTCATCAATGAATTCCTCTCAAAAATTGAATCACCTCCCATTGGGCAAGATGAAGTTCTTGAAGACAACACCAAGCCAAGTGAAAAAGGGGAAAAGGTTGAAATTGAAGAAGCTTGCGAAGAGGTGGACATATACAAAGAAGAGCACAAGGAAGTGGACCTTGCATTGTCTAAGTGTGGGGAAGCCTCCCTTCCCAAGTTACCATCCAGCACAACATTTAAGTGGGTAAAATCTCTATCTCTAAGCTTTAATTTCTCACTTGAATATGGTTTAATTGAAAATGATGGTCAACTTAGAACTCTTTGTGGAACTAAAAGTAAGAATGAGTTGTGTAGTGGTTGGAAAGTTGGTGTTAAGCTTATCAAGATCAAGGCTTTAAGTATAGGGATGATGTTGGGACAAGAATCACTTTGTATGGGTCTAGAAGGAAGCACTGGTGGAGTAAAGAGAATTCCATGTGTCAATCACCCTTAGGTCAACCATCCATCCGCCAAAATCTTGAAACTAAACCAACGGACGGATGTGAAGATAAGATATGGGATCCCGGTTCGCTATGTGAAGACCAAATATGGGGACTCATATCTTGGGTAGAACTTTGCCCAAGCTTGATGAAAAGGGTTGGAAATTCTGTCAACCAATTGAGAAGCATGGATCCTTGGAGATTCAAGGAGGAGTACAAACATAAGCCACCATGACAACAAGCATCTCAAAATGTCCAACTTAAGGACTTAAACTAAAAGTGCTAGGTGGGAGACACCCCACCATGGTAAACTCTTTCCATTCTCTTTTAAATCTACTTAATAAGTGATTTAAGTTACCATTGTAGGTAGATGTTTCATACAAATTTGTTTGTACAACTTAATTGTTAGCTTAGTCACATGCATGTTGTGTTTAGTAGTAGATGAATAATATCAAAAATTGCATTTTTGTGAATTGTATGATGGTTGAGTGAATAAGAGTTGAGAACACTAAGGGGAGCACCCAGCAATTTGTTTTCTGAAAAAAAAAAAAGGGGTGGACGCGCGCGCACAACGTACGCATACGCGTCCCGGTGCGCATGCACCACGAGCCACACTCCCGAGAGTTGGGCCTCTCTTGGGCAAACATTGTGCCTTGAGCCCAACATGACCCACGCGGACGCGCACTACGTACGGGCGCGCCGACTATTAGAACATGGAAGTTCGCGCGGACGCGCACTTGCTGCGTCCGCGCCGATTGACTGCTGCAAATGATTGAGCCAAACCCTAGAGAGTTGAGCCATTCCTGGGCCAGCTTTAGGCCCCAGGCCCAACTCGATCTGCGCAGGCGCGCACTTACCGCGTGCGCGCCCATATGCCCAAGAAAGAATGTCTGCCAGCGCGCACGCCCGCGCTCGCGCGCCATATCACAATTCGTCAATTTACGCGGACGCGCACTTGCCGCGCGCACGTCCTTGCGTGCTGCCACCAATCTAGGCTTCTAACCCGAGAGTTGGGCGTGCCTCAAGCCCATTCTAAGCCTCAGGCCCAACCTCATGTACGCGTGCGCGCACTGTACGCGCACGCGCCCCTGCCTAATATGCCATCCCACGCTAGAGCGCACTGCACGCTCGCGCATGATTCACTATTTTCCCCAATGCGCGCGGACGCGTACATGCCGCGTGCGCGCAGCTCTGGTAGCGCGACTTCCAGGCCATTCTCTAGAGAGTTAGGCCTGAGTTGGGCCAACTCTAAGCCCCTAACCCAACTCCATGCACGCGTGCGCGCGCTGTACGCGCACGCGTAGGTCCCACGTTTTCTCAATGGACGCGGACGCGCAAGGCGCGCGCGCGTCGATTCAAAAATGGGATACCCTAAGACGCGAAGAGCGTTGCGCCGCAGCGCACTTCTTCTCCCTCCCCATTTTCCCTTCTTCTTCCTTCCCTCCATACCACCTCTGTAACCGCCGTCAACCACCGCCGCGGCCGCCATTGTTCACCATCAACCTTCTCTCTCTCCTTCCTTCACTCACCTCGTCCTCTCTCTCTCCTCCACTCACCCTCTCTCCACCTCCGTCTCTCACCCTCACAGCGCCGGCCGCCACCACCGCCGCCATTCCACCATCGCTGCCGGCAGTACCCTCGGCGACCCCTTCCCTCTCTTTTAGTCTCACACATCCTCGCCGGCATTCTTTTACTCAGCCCTTCATTCTTCCGAACACCACCACCGCCACCCATCCTTCCGGCCACCGTCCACGGCGGTGCAGATTTCTGCCTCACCCATCAACTCCGATCTATCCCTAGTTCACCTTTCCATTTTTCCCGGCTCCCAGGTTCCTGCTCCATTTCTGTTATTTCTTTTTCTATTTTTCCTTTTTATTTGTTCATTTATGTTAGTTACTGGAATTGCATGTTAGTTAGCTGAATTCAAATTTTGTATGTTAGGTTAGATAGATATACTTGCTGTTAGGTAGCTAGGGCTGGATAGAGGATTCTAGGCCTGATAAGTGCTCCGTTTGTGCATAATTTGCTGTCTGCTTATTTGGATGATGTATGCTGATTTTGGACTGTTTTTATGCACTTCTTGTTGCCTGCATGCTATACCGCCGCTGCTGTGCCTAATTGATGTTGTTTTCTATGCTATTTGTGATAATTTGCTATCCGAGAACGTCCAATTTTAAGCCGGAATGCTACCCGATTTTCAAGGAAATGAGTTTCATTTTGGTCTTTATTTCAATTTTGGGCAAATTTCCGTTTCCTTTTTTGACTCCCCGAATTTGCATCAATCATTGTGAACATGAACCACAACTTCTCTTTTAATTGCGCATAAATATCATCACATCACTAACCTACTTTTCTAACTCACTAATTTCTTTAACCATTACCTTCCACTCACCTTTAACCCTCTTTAACAATTCTTTCAAAAAAAAATATGATGACATTATTGCCTTTTGAATATGAGCTGTTGACTTTAATGAAGCTTGCATTTTTGGTTTACTTGTTCACTTTTACATATTCATTGCAACATCATGATTGTTTTTGCCAATTGTATCCTGAACATGCCTTCTTTGTTACATGCTAAATGTTTTATATATTCTATCACATTTTTCAGGATGTCGGATAAAGGCAAAGCCATAGCCACTGCCTCCAAGAAAAGAAAACTCTCTACACCTTCTATCCCTTCCATCTAAAAGCATTATGCTAAGAATCCATTGAATGATGAGGAAAAAGAAAATCAGCAGTTGCCTTCTACCAATCCGGACAAATTTCCCAATCTCTACTGTGAGCTTCGGTTTCCTAGATATCGAACAACGAAGCTGAATATTGAGAAGAAGTTGCTCCTACCTAATGATGTGAGACGGTCCATTACCGGTCGGATCCTCGAGTTAGGTATCGACTTTGTTGACCGGGATTTGGGGGATATAAATATATCTTGGGTAAAGGAATTCTACTGCAACTTCTTCCGGCCGACCTTGGATTCAGTTCAGGTGCGGGGTAGAGAGATTATGGTCACTGAGACTGCTATTGGGGAGGCATTACATTGCCGACACATTCCGGATAACCTGTGTGCCCATCAGCAGGCAGAGATAGCCATCCATACCATGACCTTTGACTATGAGGCGCTTAGGCGCGTGATTGGGATACCGGATGCTGCATGGGTTATGGATGCGGGCAACACCAAGCCTAAGGGGATGTTGTTTACTCATTTGACTAGGGAGGCCAGGACTTGGCAGATAATCTTCGCCCACTACGTCCTGCCTACCACCCACTTCTCTGAGATCCCCATGGAGATGCTCCTGCTGATTGGATGTGTTATGGAGGGGAAGGATGTCTCTTTCCCTAGACTTATTAGACAGTGCATGTGGCGGGCGCATATTCGTGGCCTACTTCTATTTCCTACATTGGTCACGAGTATGGCAGCCCTAGCTGAGGTCCCATGGTTGGATGATGATGTGTGACCACTACCCCCTGATGCAGATGACAGGGAGGTTACCATTCCTTGGGGTGGTTGGGTGCACGAGAGACCACCTGCTAGACGCCGCTCTAGGGCTAGAGCTGTCGTGGGGACGCCTTCACCATCAGCCCCTACAGCTGGCCCATCATCCTCTACAGCCGCAGCTCCTTCATCATCTACAGATCCACCAGCAGCACCTGAGCCGACCTATCTCCTGGTCCAACGTCTTTTCCGATTTTTAGAGCGCGAGAGACGCCATGTCAGGCGCCGTTTAGATCGAATGGACCAGGCACTTATTTCTTTGGGTGCTGAGCTACCTCCGCTTCCCAATTCTCCGGCCTCCAATGAGCAGGATCATCAGGAGGAGGATGCGGAGGCACCAGTTCAGCAGGATGCCCATGACACTACAGAGCCACCACAGCCTCATGAGGAGCCGGTCCCACAGCCACAGCCAGAGCCAGAGCCTATCGTTGTACCTCCCACTGATCCTCTGGTTTAGCATCGAGGACGATGCTTGGTTTTAAGTGTGGGGAGGGCACCGGTAGCATTATTTGGGAACCGGTGAACTTTTCGGCCTAGTTATCTCATTTTGCACATCTTTGTATATATTTTGATGCATTTCTAGTTTGCTTTGGATACTTTTATTGCTTATTTTGGATTTTAGATATTTTGATGCTTTTGGATATTTTTAGATGTTTTGGATGATAGATTCCGTACTTTTAGTTGGATTCTTCTTTATACATTTTGTTTATCTTTGTTTTTAGTTTTTAGTTGTGATTAGAAATCATACTTTGGATTGCAAATATTTAGTCACCCTTTTTGCATAATATATTGGTTTTAAGTGAAAAAGGAAAGGGTGAACTAAGAAAATTTTTGAACTTTTCAATCACAACAATGCTTAGTCAAACATTGAAATTTTCCAAGAGATTTAAATATAGGGCATTAACCCAATTGATTGAAAGAAAATTTTTGGTGAGACTTGCTTGAATTTCATACTTTGTGAAGCATGTATTGAACTAAGAACACAAGCTTGTGAGACTTGAGTCTATTGATGTGGTTACATTTTATGACCACTTATTTTTCATTCTTGTGTGAAATTGTTCTCTTTCTATGATTATGATCCTTGATTTGCTTGATTCTATATGTCCATTTATTTCTTGTATTTATGCATTTGTATGAATGAGGCCATCACTTCATTAGCTCACTTATCCAAATGGCCAACCCTTTTATATTCCTTTGTTAGCCAATTTGAGCCTATGATTAACCAACTTATTTCCATTTTAGCACATTACAAGCCTAAGGCGGAAAACCAATGAAAAGTCCTTATTTGGATCTTTGATTGACCTAGGCTAGTGAGAGTGTTTCATTATTCAAAGTTGGTGAGGCTTGGGAACATTGGATGGGATAAAAAGGGGCAGTACACTTTTATGTTTAGGAATTGGGCACATATTCATGTATTGATTAAATGTAGAGACCTTATGCATTGATGTTCTTGTATTTAGTTTGAAAGAAGAAAAAGAAAAAAATATATATAAAGAAAAGAAAAAAATGATGAAAAGAAAAGAAAAATGAAAAAAAATGATGATGATGGAAAAGAAAAAAATAATACAATAAAGAAGGGACAAAATGCCCCAAAGTGGAGTCAATAAAAAGGGAATCAATGCATAAGTGTTATGAATCAAATAAGAATGCATGAGTATGTAAGAAAAAGTGAAGAATGGGTAGTTAGAATAGCTTGCGTTTGTATAGGTCATTAAATAGGTTAGGTGGGAAAGTCTATGTTAATCAAAGATTTAATCCTAGTCCACTTAACCATAAATGATCCTTCCTTGACCCTAACCCCATTACAACCTAAATGAAAGACCTCATGATGAATGTATGCATGCATGGAATAAGTGTTGATTGTTAGAAGAAAATCAGATTTTGGAAAACATGATTAGAAGAGAATTGAGTGAATTAACCCTTAAACACTTGAGTGAATAGAGCGGATACATATCCGGTGAGGGTTCAAAAGTTCAATCACATGGGTTCACCCATATTATCTATATTCTTGCAAGTTTGAACTCCTTTTGATAATTCAATACAATTGTGGTTTGGACTTAATTCCTATTGCCTAGCCCTTGTGCCTACGCATGTCTCTTGGGAATTGATTTGTTTGAACTAAACATTTCCAATTCCTTTAGGTAGTTGCATTTAGATAGAATTCATATAGTTTAGTTGCATTCAATAAATGTCATAACCCTTAGTTCCTTTTTATTTTAGCATGAGAACATGCTAAGGTTTAAGTGTGGGGAGGTTGACAAACCCCAATTTGACGGTTTGTTTTGCATTGAATTTAGAGTATTTTGATAACCTTTTGTCACATTTAGCCTATGAATTAGCATGATTTTGTTATCTCTCCCATATTTGTGCTTAAGTGTAAAAACATGCTTTTTAAGCCTTATTTTGATGAATTCTAGTTCTTCTTTGATTCCATAAGATGCCTTGATGTGTTTGCTAGTAATTCCAGGATTGAAATAGGCTAGGCATGGATCAAAGGAAGCAAGGAAGGAAGCATACAAGTGGAGAGGAGCATAAAAAGTCAAAGAAGCAAAGTCAGCCATGCACGCGCACGCGCACAAGGCGCTCGCGCGCACATCGCAGAATTAGCCAGGGACGCGCACGCGTACCGTGCGCGCACGCGTCGATGAGGGCACATGACCTCACTAATGCAACACGTGCCTGGTGATTTGAGAGGGTTTCTGAACCCATTTTTTGGCGCCAAATTGCTAAGGGAAAGGAATAAAAGGATGAAGGATTAAGGGGAAGGCATGACTTTTAACAAATAATCACTTTAGTTATTAAGGGATCATGAGGATTATTTGAGAGTTAGTTTCTAGAGAGAGAAGCTTTCCCTTCTCTCTAGAATTAGGATTAGGTTTAGTTCTTAGGTCTAGATTTAGATTCATGTTCTTCTACTTCTACATCTCAATTCCTTGTAGTTACATTCATTCTTCTTCCATTCTTTTATTGCAATTTCCTTTATATTGTTCTTGTATTTTGATATAGATCTAGTATTGTTCCTTTTACTCTCCTTCAATTCAATAAAGGTAATTCATAATAAATGTGTTTCTTTTGATTGTTGTTGTTAATTCCTTTCAATAATTGTTGTTAGATTTCATTCTTGTTGTTGATTTACTATGTTTTTTTTCTTTTATGCTTACCAAGTGTTTGATAAAATGCTTGTTTGGATTTTAGTGTAGGTTTTGTTCCTCTTGGCCTAGGTAGAGTAATTAGTGACTCTTGAATTATCTAATTCCTTTGTTGATTGATAATTAGAAGTTGCTAATTGATTTGAATGCCTCTAAAGCTAGTCATTCCTTTAGGAGTTGATTAGGACTTGAGAAATCAGATTGATTCATCCACTTGACTTTCCTCCATGGTTAGAGGTTAACTAAGTGGTAGCAATGAACAATTCTCATCACGATTGAGAAAGGTAACTAGGATAGGATTTCTAGTTCTCACATCTTGCCAAGAGCTTGTTAGTTGTTAGTTTATTTTCATTACCATTTATCTTTCATGCTTCATATCAAAACCCCAAAATAACTCACAACCAATAACAAGACACTCTATTGTAATTCCTAGGGAGAACGACCCGAGGTTTAAATACTTCGGTTTATAGATTTTAGGGGTTTGTACTTGTGACAAACAAATTTTTGTATGAGAGGATTATTGTTGGTTTAGAGACTATACTTCGACGAGATTTCATTTGTAAAATTCTAAACCGTCAAAAATCTATTCATCAAAGCTAACTCGGACAAATGCAAAGACATCAAGGAAATGAAGAGTGCAACTTGTTTAAAAGAAGTCCAACAATTAAATGGCAGGTTGGCAGCATTATCCAAATTCTTGGCAGGATCAGCCTTAAAGTCCTTACCTCTATTCGCAATACTCAAGAAAGGATGTCAATTTGAGTGGGCCCAGGAATGTGAGCAATCCTTTCAGGACTTCAAGAGTTTTCTGAGTCAGCCATCAATCCTTACTTAACCTGAAAAGGAAGAGGAGCTCGTACTATATCTAGCAGTTGCAGGCAAGGCTATAGCCTGTGCCCTTGTCTAAGAAGACAAAGAGAGACAATGACCAATCTACTTCACTAGCAAGGCCCTACATGGGGCAAAAATAAACTATCAAAAAATAAAGAAGTTTGTATACGCACTAGTTCTGGCCTCTAAAATACTTCGACCTTATTTTCAGGTTCACACCATCAAAGTCCGAACTAATCAACCTATGAAGCATATCCTCCAAAAAAGGAATATTACAGAATGAATGGTACAATGGATAGTAGAATTGTTCGAGTTTGACCATAAGTATGAAACTCGGACGGCCATCAAGTTTCAATATTTGGCCAACTTCTTGGCCGAATACACAGGGAAAAACCAAGGAAATCCCCCATATTGGTGTTTATATATGGACGGATCTTCCAACAAAACAGAAAATGGAACAGGAATCATCCTAGAGAACGAAGAAGGGATTCGAATAGAGCTCTCTCTATAGTTCAAATTTCCAACCTCCAATAATCAAGTCGAGTATGAAGCCATGATTTCTGGCTTAAAGCTTGCCAAAGAAGTCAGAGCATCAAAGGTCATAGTGTTTAGTGATTCCCAAGTGGTAACCTCTCAAATCAATGGAGATTACTAACCAAAGGATCTTAACATGAAGAGATACCTAGAGAAAAACTAGAACTCGGACAGTTTCAGAAAATAGAAGTCCGACATATAGCCCAGAAACTCAATTGTCGAGCTGATGCCCTCTCCAAATTAGCTAGCACTAAGCCAGGAAGAATAATAAAAGCCTAATCTAAGAAACCATCCAAACACCGTCAGTGGCAAAAAATGACGACAAGTCAGGTGCATTAACAGTCTCCAATATAAATATAGGGTATATAACTCCAATTATCGAATACCTTAAACTCGATATTATCCCTAAGGAAAAAAGGGAGCAAGAAGGCTCATAAAGAAAGCATAAAACTACACATTGGTTCACAATGTCCTTCATAGGAGAGAAGTATCTACATCCCTACTAAAGTGTGTCTCGGCCTTCAAGACCGAGGAAGTATTAGAAGAAATTCATAGTGGTATCTGCGGAAACCACTTGGGAGCTCGATCACTAGCTAAAAAGGTGATACGAGCTAACTTCTTCTGACCGACTTTACAAAGAGAGGCAAACGATTTTGTCAATAAGTGTCCGCTGCGCCAAATACATGCTAATTTCCATGTGGCCCCACAAGAAGAACTTATCAGCATAACCTCACCATGGTCTTTCACAAAATGGGGTTTGGACTTGGTCAGACTATTTCCTCAGGCACCCGGGCAAGTAAGATACCTCATAGTAGGGATCTACTATTTCACTAAGTGAATTGAAGCAGAACCGCTGGCAACCATCACAACTTAAAGAAGTCCAAAGTTCTTATACAAAAATATTGTCACCCAATTTGGGGTTCCATATTCCATTACTACGGACAATGGAACTTAATTTACTGACTTGATTTTTGAAAGCTTGGTAGTAAGCCTGAAGATCAAATACCAATTCACATTGGTAGAGCATCCTCAAGCCAATGGACAAGCAGAGGCCGCAAACAAAGTCATATGGGGTTTTACGAAGCATCATAACAAGGGCTGAGAGTTAGAAAGCTAAAGACTCTTAGTAGCAAAAGCATTTGTAAATTATTATCAATTAATATTAATTCTTCTTTTAAATTCCATTATCTATTCTACAACACGCACTAAAATAAGCTCAACAAAGCACGAAAATCATTGCCCGACCTAGATGATTGGCAAAGATAAAGCAACGAGGTCCAAGTTGGTGTAAAGAAGTTATATACACAGATCATGGCCATAACTCGTAAAAATGACTTGTAAGTCGATAAGAGAAAGGGCCCTAAAACACATCGCAAAAATAACTTAAGCAAAATATGACCAACCTCTAAGGATTGGCTACTAATTTTTTAGAATGGAAAAAAGAACTATCAGAAGAGAAGTTCACAAAAAAAGTTCCTTGACCTTGTAAAATTCATACGAATTGAAAGAAACGTTAAAAGCTTATAAATTCTTTAAAAAATGATTCATAAACAAGTTAGAAGTCATAAAAATACCTATGAGGCAATAGTAGGCGTAGCAGAAGATACTATTTCAAAAGAAGCCCTCAAAAGAGGCAAAATCCAACTAAAAGTATCTAAAAAGTACTTAACTAAAACTATTACAAAATAAAATTATTCACAAATACCACAAATGGGCCATCAAGTGTTACAAAGAAAACTAAAGGGGAAGGTCATGTTCGCCATAAGCTGCGTCAGAGGTCTCTTCAGGTTGAGCTCCGTCATATTAGGTCGGCACAAAAAGGGGCTCATCCTCCTACTGAGTTGGGAAACTTTTAGAAGCTCCTTCAACCCTAGTGTTTTAGGTCTTCAATTCAGCCATAGGAATATCCTCTTCATCCTCAAGAGGAGAAACGATCTTCCCATCAATCATGATCATGTCAAAATTAACGGGAGAGAGGTTTACCTCGGGAGCAATGATTCGAAATTGGGCTTTTAGATTTTCAACCAATTCATCCATCCCCTGAGAAACTAACTCCTCCAACACATCATACCTATCCCTTGCCTTGGACACCTTGTCCACCAAATCCAACTTCTCTCCAAAAACTTGGGTATAGCTCTCCTCGATCTTCTTTTCTAAACCCTCCGCCATGGCACAAGCGGCTTCGTAGAGTTTTACCCTTTTCCGAGCTTTGGAGAGGTTGGAAACAAGAACGTCTTTTTCCTCCTCCAACTCCTTCTTTGACTCCCTCAAATATGCCATTTCAGCTTGTAGATCAGCCAAAGTATGCTGAGTGGCACCAAGGGGAGTCTTCTCTAGCTCCCTCAGCAAAGGATTACACACTCCAGCCATTTGAATACCACCTCGGGCAAGTACTTGCAGATGGATTTTTATGGAAACATTATCCATTCTTATAAAGCTATAATGAAGGATGTGTTTCTCACAAAATTCTATCCTGTCAAAGCCCGATTCATAAACTCTTCCGAATTCAGATGTTTTTTTTAGACTTTGTTCATGAAAGGGAGGCACAGGGGGTACAATTTGAGAGCCAGGAGGAGGAGGATTAAGGATAACTTTACTGGTGGAAGAAGGGCCTAAGTCTGACTTAGAAGATGAGGAGAGGTCGTCCAACATCTCGATCTCTTCTAATTAGTTGACTCGAGTTAAGGCAGGATTCTTTTTGGCTTGATGGAGGACCTTCAAAGCATATGATCCATTAGTCATCCTTGCTGAAAAATCAACAAACAATATTAGGTTAAGACATATTTAACAAATAAAGAAGAAAACTATCAAATAAAAGAAATTCTACCTAGCTCAAATGTAGCTCGGCTTGCTTATCGAAAATTTTTTGGTATCAAGGTTAGGAGCTCGGCCCCAACACTCTTGAAACAAGGCCACCGTACACTTCTCTACTTCATCTAAATCGTCAAAGTTGTATTTTATAATGGAGGGGTGTTCTTCCCAGTAAAAACTAAAAAGGGGTTCATCTCTCTCATTAAAGAAAAAAAGGTCAGATACCTCCAATAGATCAGACCTTGAAAAAAATAGTTTTTGAAGTCACGGAAGAATCATCAAAAATAGAGAAGACCTTTCTTCCCTGAACAGCTCGGAAGAAAATCTATCCCTACTTTTTTGAACTAAAGGGTTTGGTAAAGTGAAAAAGGTAGAAAAAGATTTTAGAAGACAAAGGAAGGTCGAGTTTCTGACATATTAGCTGAAAAATTTTTAGAAACCCCAAGAATTACGGTGGAGTTAGGAAAGGAAAGCTTTACAAAGACCCAAAATTTTTTATTCAAAATCGATAAAAGGAAGGCTCACTCCTAGCCTCATGAAAAAGCATTCATACATGTACATAAAATGACGTTCCGAGTTATCAATTCAGGGAAAGCAGATTCTCTCCTCAGGCTCAAAAACTACTATCTGATATTTACTCTCAACCTCCCGATCTCTACATATCCTATATTGCCTACGAAAAGTCTTGGCATATTCGTTATCAATTACAGGAACAACATAAAGTATAGTAACATCTACCTAATCTAAGTCGGATGGAACCTTAAACAACATATTGAGAACTACGGATTGATACATAAAGCTATACCTACAAAACAAACAAAGAAAAATCATCACCACAAGTTGTAAACCAGGCAAAACAAGTCAAAGTCAAAAGAAGTCCGATCATCATTAACAAACGAAACCAAGAACTTCATAAACACCAAAACCATTGAAGCGTATAGCAAATAAACCACATTGAAAAAGAGAAAATGGCGTTGTTTTTTCAAGAAAATTGGCACTATTTGGGGCATTACAAAGCAAAATTCCATACTCAAGCATACAACAACAGAACAGAAAAGTAGAAAAAAAACTCAGAAACATCAAAACAGCAAACTTTTTAATATCTCCAACAAAATACTCAAGAAAATAGCACTAAGAAAAGCATACCAAAATAGATGCAGAAAATAAGAGGCAAAAACAGAGACCGACCTTGATCGAGGATGAAGAAGAAGAGCGTACATAAACAACAAAAACATTAATATTTTCCTCGAAAAAACACGAGCAAGATCCTCAAAAATAATCTCAAGATAAAAAACCTTGAAGATGAAAAAGGCCACTATGAAGAAAACGAAAAGTATCTTTGAAAGAAAAGAAAGCAACAACTTTCTAGAAGAAGAAACGAAAAAAAAAAAAGAAAAAGAAGAGAGGTTGAGTATTTATAAAGTTCAAGAAGCAGAATGATAAATTCACCCCCTCATTTATGACGTGCACGGTTACCAAAGTAACCGTAGGACACGTGTCAAGGGGTAGAAAAAGACGCAATGGTTGAACTTCAAAAAATCACGTCGAGTACCCGACCTGACCCTCAAAAAGGCAGTTCACCCGACGTGATGAACCGACCTAGAAACAACTCGTTCGACTTCTCATTGCTTGAGTTCGACCTACGAAAAGCTCGATTTCAAGCAGGACACTGTTCATACTCTAGTCTATAATATAGCTAGGTCACAAAATGAGCAAAACCGAATTAATATACAAGAAACTCATTGGCATCAACCTGACCTTATGAAGTCGGACCTCACTACATAGACAGAACTCTAGTGAATAAGTAACTGATTCCTATTATCTCTCCCTCACTTTTAGAAAGGTGATCTCAACAAACTTCTAACAGCAAACGGTTATCTACCATAAAAAATGGAACTACTTCAAAAAGTAGTTACAAATTTTTATTATATATATACTAATTCTTTCAGGTATATTCAGGATCTAATCTATTAAAAACCTGCTAAAACTTTTGTTAATTTAGACATCGCAGTCTCTTGTAAGTATCATCCCTTACTTTTATCGAAAACGTTGGATGGCGACACCTTAACAGCAGAAGATATCGAACAATTTATCTAAAGACATTTAGATCTTACGTTCAAATCCAAAATAATCTAATTTCAGATAACTCTTACGATAATTATGACATTTTGAATTTTTGAACGTGTCTTTTTATCCACTCATATATCTCCGCCTCTGTAATATATATCAATATCATGATGATGCATAACGGAGTTGATTCCGACGGGAATATTAGCATATGTGTATATAAGGACAAAATCTTATGAGGGTAAGGTAGTTGCTTCCTTATATCAAATATCTCAAATAAATAAGAAACTCGATGTGACATACAGAAAGCACAGTTCTTGGCTTGACCTAGTATAAAGCAGCCACAAAAGACCACGTGACATGAATTTTTCTTACTCGCTAAGAATAATATAATGAGTTACCAACAATAACGACCAACGAAACACAAATGGCAGCTTCCTTTTCTAATGATATAATTTCCGTGCTATATTTTTTTTCATTTATCACGATATTTTTTAATTTAATAAATTAATAATTAATTTATTATAAATTTAAATTTTATTTAAAAATTTATTATTAGTCAATAAATTATTATACGTATAAAATATAATTTAAATTTAACATTTATTTAAATAAACTAATTAACAAATTAATTCACTATTAAACCACCTTAAATCGATTAATTTTCATGATATATAAATATAGGTTAAAACGCCAATTCCAATGTACTCACTTGCCAAACGCAAAACCCATCAATATACCTACAAAATTCACATTTCAATTTCACAGCACTAAGAACTCCGCTTAAGAAAGCTAAAACATGGCTCTGTTGTCTGGTTTCCTTTCATGCTGTGCTGCCTCATCAGTTCAAGTCTCTGACCAACTTGAAGCTTCTAAAGTGATCAAATCACCACCAAAAGAGGAAAAACCAAAGAGCATATCATCATCAAAAGTTCCAAAGGGAGCACCAATTGTGGTTTCTTACTTCCCAGTCAACTCTTATCCCTCGCGCTTGTAAGTATTCAACTGCAAATACAAAGGGATATGTTGATGACAGCTTCTTATCTTGCGCGGTTTTGGTGAAATTGTGAAACCATAGTTATTTTTGTATTGACGACAATACTAGCTATTAGCATTTGAGATCCCTTACTCAATATGGTTCTTCCAACAGTTATATTTTCGTACCCATAATGTAATTGAAATACACAAATGTAATTAAAGAATTTGTTCAATTCTTTTATTGAATTAAGCCTCAAAATATCTCTTAATTTTTCACTCGAATAATAAATTGGTCTCTCAATTTTCAAATATCTCAATTTCGAATTTTTTATTTCTACAACCAAGTTAATCTTTTGAGCAAGATAGAAAATACAATGAATTATATAAAAATAAAAAAGTAAATTAAATATGTAAAACATAAAATCTAATAAGATTTATATTGTAAAATTATCTGACATAGTAAAAATTTTGTAACATCAACCGACCCATTTAAAATAATGATATCAAAATATTTTAAGAGTTAAATCGAGATTTTAATTATTATGTCTTTGAGTATGTGTTAATGACATACTCTTGATTTGGTGGAGTGTCCACATCGTCCTACAATAATTTCCATAAAATTCGTTCCATATATCGACGAGTAGTAAAAAATTGAACCTCAATTCACTTTCTCACCTGTCCCGCTTCTATCAGTTTCAATAATTATTAAAATTTAACAAATAAAATTAAATTTTAAAATTTATATAATCATCACATACATAACATAAATTAAAATAAAAACTTAAATATGATACAATATTATTACTTATTTTACTAATTATTTTACATATATTATATATATCGAAATGAATAGACTAGAGCAAGGATTACATAAATCAGATTCTGCCTGCGTTCTATTTTACTAAAATATCGCCCCACATTAGAATGGATAATTATCCATCCCAAGCGAATAGGAACGAAATGGATAAATTCGTATAATATTGTCCTCCTTAAAATTTACAATAAGTGTTATATATTAAAATATAATTCGATTACGTGTAATAAAGTGATGACATATTAATTAATAATTTCTGATATGTCAACGTGAAAAATAGGTAAAGTCTTATAATAATTTGTCTACCAGTTAATTTGGTGCGATATGTCGCTGTATAATTTATTCACATGTCAGTAGTAATAACTCGTGCACTTGCACGGATCTATATTTTTCTTATTATTGTTATAATATTCACACTAACTATAAATCTTGTAGCCAAGTTCACCCTTAAGTATTGAATTAAGCATACCCAATTAATTGCAGTTTTTTTTTTTTGTGTGTGTATCCACTAACATATGTATAAATAATACCTTACCAATTATAAAGATGATTTACCTTTAGAAAAATTTCAATTAACACATCTGTTGTTCTCATTGCAATATATATAAGAAATTTTACAATAAATCTATTTAATTCGATTCAGAAACTTTGGGTCAAACATAGGCTTTTATTATGGATGGCGATTCATAAAGGTGAGTAAAAAATCTACTATAAAATTATGGCAGTTGGCATTATAAAAATAACAAAAATAATAGATTACTTAAAAAATATATATATATATATATTAGATTTTATACATTATTATATTTGTAATTTTTTTTGCATGTTTTATATATATATATATATATATATATATATATATATATATAATATAAAAGTAATTTTTTAGTCATAACTCAGAAGACACGAAGACACTCAATTAATGTAACAAATATAGTAACAAACTAGAAAATTTAACAAATAAACATAACATCAAGTTCAAGTCATAATTCATAAGTAATAAGAAGGCTATAAAACATAAGACATAGAACATAAAAACAAGAAATCATCTAAATTCTAACTCTCATCAACTTCATCCAAATTAACTCGATTATTATCATGCCCCTCTGCTCCCTCATCATCTTCTGATTTAGTATCATTAAACTAAATCTCTTCTTCCTCATTTTTAGAATCCTTTCAATCTTCAAAATCTAATTCTTCTTCCTCTTCCACAATTACTGCATTTTCTTTTTTTGATTTTGAAGTCTTAGACCCACTTGGTCCACCTTTTGTAATTGCAAATTTTTTTTTCTGTTTTGTTGCCTTCTAGTATTTGTTGTAGGCTCATGTCCTCCTATTACTTCAAACACAAGATTCTAACTCAAAGTGTTGCCACCTTCATGAACTAAATCGGCATCATTAATTCATTATCCACATTATCATTATCATTATTTCTAAAGGTGGTCATCCCAAGTTCTCCAACTAGCCATTTATTATACTCATCAATGTCATTGGGTATAATAGGGCCAACTTCATCTTTAAGGTTATACCTTTCAATGAGCTGTTAATTATATTTTATAAAGACAAAACTCTCCATTCTTTCATGATCAAGCCTATTTTTTTCTTAGTATTAATCTGCAAAATTATTAAATATAATTTAAGTTACTTTAAAAATTTATAACTTGAAAATTTTAATGAATTTAGGTGATACTTTACATGCTCAAAAATGCTCTAATTGCATTCGCATCCCAAAACACTACAAGTCAAACTTAAAAAATCTTGATAACTAGGTTTTACATGTTTGGAGCTTCTTGCCTGCATGTAATACAAATTACTTCTAATTATATTATATGTTGTATTTTAATGTAGTTATTAAAAAAAAAATTAGTATTATTATTTTTGTTGTTCATCAATCTGAATTTTTTTCCTTTGATATGAAATCAATTTATTACATATTTTTGTTGTTATATATTTGATAATTTTGTAATGATGATTTTCTTTTTCAATAATTTTTTTACGTTCAATTAAAATTATAAAATATTAATTAAATTATTATTTATTGAATTTTTGATAATTTAAATTACTTGAATTAAGCAAACTAATTGTATAATTTTTTATTCAATCAAATTAGTCACCCATATAGAATACATACATGTCAGAATATAAAATACATATTAAAAATAAATTTAACAACACATGTATGTATTTATAAATAAATACATGGTAACTAATTATTTGTATGTACATAATATTTTTATTTTTTATTTTATTTTTACCATAATGATGATTTACTTTGAGTCTTACTTAAATTTTATGTTTTTATTGATCGTTATTAGTATATTTTTAGTGTACTTTAATTATTATTCATTTGCATTGTAGTTTTATGTAACATCTATCATTTGTAAAATTTGAACAAAAAATATATTATTTTTTTTGGTTAGGTGTGGCAAAATTTTCCAAGGCACGAGAAACACTATAGGGACTGCTCGGAATAGATATCCAAAGACAGAAAATTTTTTTTTGAAGAAGCAAAAATGGAGAATAAAATTTTCCAAAGACAACTGTAGACTTGAGTGGGGATCTCCGTCCTATTTTCTATGATCCTTGAATTAGGTGAATTTATTTAATTGTCCTTAAAATTTTATAGTGTATTATTTTTTTTTTTTTTTGAACATGATATTTATAGCACCCTTACCATTAGAATATCATGCTTCCAACTGTGTTATTATGATAAAGAGGATATTATAACGACTTCTATATATAACTATAATAAGTAGGAGTCTTTACCTGAAATCCTTATAAACTTTTTTTAAAAAAAACCAGAAATATTTTTCTCTTATACATACATACATACATACAAATCGTCATATAACACTATCATATTCACAAGAATAACTTATACAATTAACATATCAATATTACATATATATATATATATATATATATATATATATATATATATATATATATAATATATATATATATTACAATTGATATTCCTCTTTACAAAATATAATAATAATGGCGAGGAAAAACAATAACTAAATACAAATCCAGTCTAAGAATACAAAAGTATATGTCCATGGCTTGCCTTTTTCGTCTGTTTTCTTGAAAAAGTATAAGGTTGTAGGGAGTGAGAATATAACCACACGGTCTCGGTAGAGGAGTTTTAGAATTATCATAAAAGGATATATTTAAGAAAGTTTGGTTTACCGCAGTGATCATTGCTCGTCCTATAAATCTTGTCTCTAATTTAATTTATTTCATTCTTAACTCCATTCAGTTCTTTACTCATTAATTTACCAAACATTAATCTTTTTCCCAATAATATACAACATACTAATCAAACATATAATCCAGTAATAGGCTACCCAATTTCCTTATTCCAAGCTATCAATAATGTCCACCCCAATTTTAATTATGTGCATTTTTCATACAAACTCCGATCTCATCAATCACCCCACAACATGAAATACTCTACCACACAGAACTTTACACTTAAATTCGTAAATCAGAGATGATGAGATATTATGACTTCTAAAAGTAAAAATATGTACATAGATATATATATATATATATGAAAGAAAGCTTAACTAGGAGTATTGAAGAAAAGTTGAACAAAATAAAACTCGAAAGTCGCATCACACTAGAATGGTTAAGCTTTAAAGGAGCAGATAACAGTGTATGGAAAGGATAATATACATATGAATATAGAGTTCCAAAGATACATATAGCAAGCTCTAGACTCGACCTGCGAAGCAAATGCCGGCTAGAGTATATACACATATATACAACCCAAAACATATCCAAAATACAAATCCTGTTTCTCTAAAATCAACTTCTAAGAGGGACAAAATACAAGTTTTACAAAGTGGAAAAATATATACATGTCTATATACTAAGTTCAAACTACAACTCTCCAAAATAAATTTTTGCTTGCATAAGAGTCTCCAGCAATTCTCAGCAAGGTGCCTCACGTTCTGTATCTGAAAAATAACAGAATATGTATGGAATGAGAATCGGAGGTTCTCAGTATGGTAACATTGTCTAAATAGTTAAGATATAAGGATCCAAAAAGCCAGAGGCATTCTTAAATTCCAACAACCCATATCAAAAGTCTTAGAGTTCTCATTAAACCCGAAATTATGGTAATTATATCTAATGATTCTAATCTAACCCTTCGTTTTTCGTTTTCTGCAAATTGATAAGCAATCCTATATCCTAATGCAAAATCATATATTTTTGCTCTGTTCATTACCTATTGAATTGTGTTTTCACCTTCTTCTGGGGTTATGGAGAGAATTTGCTGAGCAATTTCTGGAGGAAAAAGATTTGAGATTAATACTTGGTTCCACGGTTTATTTGACAAAAATAGGTCTTTCACCCATAACAGATGATAACTATCTGATAGTAGTGTCGTAGATGGTGGAACAGTAAATAGGTAAGGAGGAGGAAGCCATGATTCACTGAAAATCCAGATATTATCAGAACTTACTTTTCAACTAATATCTTTCTCTACAATTTGCCTCTCTTCAAGAATACTTTGCCAATTTCAAGAAGGTAAGTTTCTTACTTCTGCTGTAAGGATAGAATTAAATCTGAAATATTTACCTTTAAGTATTCTAAAAAGAAGAGAGTTAAGTTAAGTCACGATTTTTCAGCACTGTTTACCTAAAAGAGCAATGTTTTGAGCCCTGAAATCTTTGAAACCAAGCTCGCCTTCTTTTTTAGGCCTAGTCATTTTATCCCACCTAATCTACACCATTCACCTTTCAGAACCTTGCTGCCTCCACTAGAACTAGGTTAGAATACTATGAATTTTATTTAGCAAGCTGTCCGAAAGTTTAAAACTTGACAATGTGTATATTGGTATGGCTTCACCAACTGCTCAGAGTAATACCTGTCTTCCTCCATTAGATAACAAGCACTTTTTTCGTCCTTGTGTCCTTTTGAGAACCTTATATTTGATTGAGATGAATGTGGCTTTTTTTAGAGCAGTTGACAAGAAAAGGTAGACCCAAATATTTATCTTGTGTACCTATGTGAGAAATATTCAGCTGGACTGGTAGGGATGTTCTAATGAGCTCTGGAGTATTATTACTGAAAAATAGGGCCGATTTATTAAGATTAACTCTTATTAAGATTCCAATAATTCTAAAATAGAGACACAACTATTTTTCTGAGGCTTTACTGAATTGAATGGAATCATCAGCGAATAACAAGTGATTTATAGTAGGACATCTTCTGTTTATCTGAATTTTCTAAATGAGACTGTTTTGCTTTACTTTGTGTAGCAAGAAGGAAAGTTCTTCTGCACATAATAAGAAAAGAAAAGAGAATACAGGGTCACCTTGATGGATGCCTTTATTTGGTTTAAAAAAAATCATAGGGTTGACCTTCCACAAAATAGAGTAAGAAACGATTGTCAATAATTCACGAATCCAGTCAATGAATCTCGATTCAAATCCCAACTTCTCCATATAAACCATAGAAAATGCCACTCCACCCTATTGTAGGCTTTACTCATATCAAGCTTGAGTGTCATTTCATATTTCAAGTATCGTTTTTTTTTTATTTAAGGTAGTGCATACATTCGTGTGCTGTAAGAATGTTATCAGGAATAAGTCTACCTTTCAAGAATGCACTTTAAGTAGAGTGAATTACCTTGTTTGTACACCCTTGGAGTCTGTGGACCAGTACCTTCAAAATGATTTTGTAGACAATAAGGACAAACTGATGGGTTTTATCTGAGTGATATCGCTCGCATCTGGGACCTTTGGCACTAGACATATATTGGTGTGGTTAAAACTTTTTACAAAGAAACTCTTCACAGCGCGAAACACGTCTTCTCCCACTATATCTCAATAGAATTGGAAGAATTTAGCCGTTATACCGCTTCTCCTGATGTACTCTGAAGGTGGATACTAAAAGTAGCTCTTTTTTATCTTTTTTATAGAAATAGGTTTTATGAGTTTACGGTTTATGTTAACTGTAACTTTAAACTCGAAGTCTATGAAATTAAATTACTAGTAAAAAATAAATAAAAAAAAATATATATATATATAAAGAAAAATAAATTAATATTTAAAAATATAAATTAATTTAATATTAATCTAAAAACAATATTTTAAGAAAAGAATTCAAATTTTTAAATATTGAGTTTTTATTTAAAAGGATAAAATATACATTTTTATTTTTGAATAGTTATTTTTTTAATTTTTTTGTCTCATTTATAAAATAAATAATAAAAAATTATACTTACATTTTAAAATAAAATTTAAAATTTAGAAAAAAAATACTAAAGAAAATTAGAAAATTGTAAGAGATGTTTCATACTCACACGTCACGCCACTTCCCTTGTTTGTTTTCTTTTAAAATTCCATTTATCGCACATTCCCATTCTCTCTTTCTCCTTTGTGTCAACCACCGTTACTTTAGGCAGTGTTTGGATAGTGTCTTTGAGACACAAATACATAGACACAAATACACAGTAAGACATAGACACAGAATACACAACTTTTTTTGCTATATTTGGTAATGATATACAAGACACATTGATCTCAACCAAATATTATATTTACCGCTATCACTGCAACACCACTACCAACATTGCTTTCTACCATCATTGCCATTAATTTTTTAGCTTCAATCTAAAGAACTATGAAATATCATCAAAATCTTTAATCGAATAATCAAATAAATAATTTTTTTATATATAAAAAATTAAAAGAGAGATTCAAGAAAAAAAAGAAACTTGAACAAAATATATCCAATGAAAAAGAATAATGAAAAAAATACAAGAAACAAACACAATTTGAAAAATAGATATGGAGGTGGTGAAGACAGATCTATATACAGGGAGAAGCAACGAAGGCGTCAGGGCCAGCACAAACCAACAAAGGCAACGGAGGTGGGTGAAGGTAGATCTAGAGGCAAGGCGAGGCAACAGAAACATCGACACAAGCGACAAAGAAGAGAGGCGAACCAAGGTAGATCTGGAGGTGGCACGACGACGGAGATGACGGAAGGCGACAGGGAGGCGGCACAATGATGGTGATGGCAACAACGCTGAGAGGGAGATGAGGGCGGCGGCGGAATAAGAGAGAGAAGGCAGAAGAGAGGAAGAGAGACAGACAAAGGAAGGAGGCGATGGCGACGCCGGTAGTGCTGGCGGTGACAATGGTGGAAGGAGAAGGCAGGGGTAGAACAGAGATTGGAAGGTGTAAGAATCGGAGTTTTTCGTAAAACCGTTTTATTAAAAATAGTAATTTTAAGTGCCCGAGATAGATTCAAAATTTATAAGTTTTAATTTGAAAATAAAAAGGTAAAATTCGGTTCGGGTTGGCTATCTCGCATACGCGAGAGGTTGCGTGCGTACACGAGTAGGGAAAAATGCACCCACATGTACGCAAGACCGTTCACACGTACGCGGGACCCCTGTTTTAAGAAATGTGAATTCTATGTTTTAAAACCTAATTTTGAACCTCTAAACCTCTATTTTCATTCTTTTAGCCCTTAAACCTTTGTTATATGTTGATTGATGAGATGAAATTAGGGTGGGCGGGATAACTTGAAAATGAAGTTTGAGAAGTGGTGAATTACGATTGAGAAGTGTTATGTAATTGATGAATTTTTTGCCATAATGATATTGAAATTATGAATGTGATATGATAACTGAAGTCTGATTGAGATTGTTGATGATGAGTATGTTTGAGTTTTCTCTTTGTTGTAAAGTGTGTCGGACACTATATCCTATGAGTGTGACGGGCACTATATCCCGAAAGCATGGCGAGCGCTATATGCCAAGGGTGTGGGAGCACCTTACCCTGGGAAGTGTACCGTACACTATATCCCATTAGTGTGACGGACCCTATATCCCGAGAGCGTGGCAGGCGGTATATCCCAAGAGTCTGGGAACACTTTAACCAAGGTAATGCGATGGGCACTATATCTCCAGAGAGTGACGGACACTATATCCCAAGTGTGTGGAGGCATATCAGAGAGATAATATCCGAGTTAGCTACCGAGTGTATCAGATTCTGGCAAAATAATCGACACGTGAGCTCACGGCCAATAGGAAAGGCATGCATCATATGCATTTATGTGCCTTGTTTGGTTTTGTATTCGTGGGTTACTGATATTCATGCTTAATTGCTATATGTTCTGTTTACTGTAATTGTAAACTACTTGTGTTTTCTTTGTATGCATTGTTTGTCTGTGCACCGGTATTTCGGAGGGTTGGAGGAAACACGGTGAACTTAGGGACTTAGGTTAGAATTGTGATAAAAAAAAATAGGAACCTTTAAACTTAGATACCTCGCCTTATTTTATGGTCTTAAATTTTAGTTTTAAGTTTGAATCTTTTGTCGGAAGTTCTAGGATTGCCTTCGGCTTTCCCAAGACCTTATATGTTAGTTATGTTGGCACTGTTACTATGCTGAGAAACTTTGGTTCTCACCCCATATATATTTTGTGGTTTTCAGATGCAAGACGTGAGACACCTCGCTGAGGCATACTAGGAACTTCTAAAAGCGAAGATCTTTTGTATTTTTGGGACTTTATTTTGGTTTTGATGTATATATAGATACTTTTATATCTCCACTTTATACATATATTATGCTTTATCTCTCTTAGAGATTGATTTGGAGAAACAGGTTCTGTAAACTGTATTTTGGGTTATTTTGGGATTCTCATGTACATATTTGTATATATGTATGTATGCTCTGGCCGGTTTTAACTTCGCGAGCTAGGTCAGATGCTTTGTTCTATGTATCTTTGGAATTCTTTTCCTATGTATATATGTATATGGCACTTTGCTCTTATCTCGTCTAGTTTACTTTTATCACTTATGCAAGTAATGCGCTTTTCTGTTTAACGCTTTTGTTTATCTTTTCTTCAAAGGGTCCTAGATAAAACTTCCTTTCAACTATATTATATATATATATTACTTTTAGAGGTCGTAGCGTCTCGCCACCTCTATTTTACATCCTAGGTGTAAAGCTCTGTGTGGTAAGGTGTTACATTATGGTATCAGAGTAGTTCGTTTTCGTAGATCCTGGAGAATAGATTGACTATGCTTCTAAGCATACTCTGGCGCTGTGTGCATATGCTATTTAAGATCTCTGTTTGACATATATAGCATAAATATTCATGAGCATTACCTTTGGAGATTCGAAATACTAGAGTTGAGATACTAAGACTGATCACCTTAATATCAATTGTTCGGTGTGGATAGGACCCAAAGGGTGTCTCGTGGACGCGAGTGAGGTGATACGATTGATTTTTTCGGATGCTGTTGTGAAAGTTACCGTTGAAGGGATGAAGTACGAAAATTGCGAGAACGTTGGGACTGTTAGATTGAGAAGGTGAAGTTGCAGGAGATAAGCCGTTGCGGAGATCGACAGAAGGTTGAGGTAATTGCGTTAACCAGAAGTATAGAGCAGTGTGTGATTGGAGAATACTGCATTCAATCATAGCCTAAGATAGGGATGAAAACCCAATACTGGAAATGTCAAACTTACTATTAGACTTAGAACCAAACCGAATCATTTCAAGTAGGGTATTGCCGTTAGAGCTTGCAGAGTTTAGTGATGCTTTTGGTTGGCATTGGACAAATGATCAAGACTCTTAGAGATAAATGAATCAGATTATGGCAACTATACGTTGAGTTAAGAAGGAGGACTATTCTCATGAACTCATGTGGCAAATGATATTTTCGAGGGCAAAATTTCTATTAGGTGGGTAGGATGTAAAACCCACAAAATTAGTAAATAATTAGCAAGTAAATTAATTATTATTTTAACAAATTAGAAAATAGAATTTTATATTTTAATGAGATAGAGCTAATTAAAATAAGAATTTTAACACTAATTTTAAATAATTTGACCTAAGATTGGGCCAAACGGATCCAAGGGCCATCCGACCCACTTAATTAAATGAGCCTCGACTCATTTCTTCCTTATGCATGCTGGAACGCTGAACAAGTTCAGCCAAGAGGGGAAGAACACCTTCCAACTCAAACCCTCATTTAGATATTCAAATCCAAATAACTAATGATCCGAATCTCTAATCGCCGTATCGTTTGCGGTCAGACGACCGCAGTGGTGAGCTCTACAAAGTCTGGTACTTAATTTAGTAAGGAAGTCATGTTTCCAGTTTTAATTTCCTCTTCTCCAATTCAAAAATTATGTGTTTTAGGTGTTGAGATTTTCGGTTAATTTGATGTTTTAGGGTCAAATTAACTAAAAGAATTAGCGGGATTTTGTTGAATGAAGCACATTCAAGGTAAAGATCCTCAAACCCTAGTGAATCCCTTAATTAATTGTGATTAGGTATTGAGTGTGTATGTATGGATATAATGATGTGAAATAAGTAGTGTATATATGTGATGTGGAGCAAGATTGTGAAGATGGAAGTTTGATTGGGTTCTTCGGTGCTGAATTTTAGTGATGGAGCTTGTGAACTTGCTTAGTTGGGTTACCTTTGGGTTATACAAGGAATCATCTATGGTATGATTTCGGTTTCTCGTAATTAAAATTTAATATATTGTGAAAACTTAGGCTAGATGACCTAGGATAGGTTGAACCATGTATTATAAGATATTATGTTGATTTGGTGTGGAATAGTTCAGTTGATTATTATTGGTATGAGTAATGTTGATGGTGGTGGAATAATGTGTTCTATGGTGTTTGATGATGTATATGTATGTATAGAAGTTGATGATGTATGTTTAGGAAAGTTGATGATTATGTATGTGTTATATTGAATTTGAGCTATTGGTGTTGGAGTGACTATAATTGTGGATTGATGTATTGAGAAGTGTTGTGGTATAGTTGAGGTTGGATTGTAGTCCATATGATAAAATGTGGTAAGCTTTAAAAGGGGTTGGAACTTAAATATTTTGAAAAGTGAGGTTTAGAGGTTTTTGAGAATCTTGTGAAAAATTGATTTTTTGGCCGAACTTTAGCAAGTAATAACATGACTTCCAAACCCTCGACTCCCTTCAAACTTGTTTTATATGAAAATTAGGTTTGTGGAGTATATGCCATTCGAAGAACGGGTGAAAATATTTTAAAACGAGAAAGTTATGTGTGTCAGAAATTTGGTGTGCAAAGCTGAAATTTTGCAGCATTCAAGATTTTTGCCAACTCTGCATAACTCGCATACGCAAGCCTCCCACGCGGCGCAGACATTTGGTTTGGGTGTGATATCCCGCGTACGCGAGAGGTTTAATGCGTACACGAGCAGGGGAAAACGCACCCACGTGTACGCCTGTTTTAAGCAAAGTGAATTTTATATTTTAAAACCTAATTTCGAACCTCTAAACCTCTATTTTTACTCTTTTAGCCCCTAAACCATTGTTATATGTTGATTGATGAGATGAAGTTAGGGGGCAACTTGGAGATGAAGATAGTTTGAGAAGTGATATATAATAGATGAATTTGTTGCCATAATGATATTGAATGAATGAATGTGAATGATGATGTATGGATATGATAATTGAAGTCTGATTGAGATTGTTGATGATGAGTACGTTTGAGTTTTCTTTCTGTTGTAAGGTGTGTCGGACACTATATCCCAAGAGCGTGGCGGACACTATATCCCAAGAGTGTGGGAGCACCTTACCCTAGAAAGTGTGTCAGACACTATATCCCATGAGTGTGACGGGTGCTATATCTCGAGAGCGTGGCGGGCGCTATATCCCAACAGTGTGGGAATACTTTAACCCAGGTAATACGATGGGTACTATATCCCATGAGTATGGTGGATACTTTATCCCGAGTGTGACGGATACTATATTCTAAGAGTGTGGAGGCATATCAGAGAGACAATATCCGGGTTAGATACCGGGTGTGTTGGGTTCTGGCAAAGTAACCGACACGTGAGATCATGGCCAGTAGAAAAGGCATGCATCATATGCATTTATGTGTCTTGTTTGGTTCTCCATTCGTGGGTTTGCGTAATTGATATTCATGCTTAACTGCTATATGTTCTGTTTGCTGTAACTGTAAACTACTTGTGTTTTCTTTGTATGCATTGTTTGTCTATCCACCGATGTTTCGGAGGGTTGGAGGAAAGGCGGTGAACTTAGGGACTTAGGTTAGAATTGTGATAAAAACCAGGAACCCTTAAACTAAGATACCTCACCTTATTTTATGGTCTTAAATTTTAGTTTTAAGTTTGAATATTTTGTCGGAAGTTCTAGGATTGCCGTCGGCTTTCCCGGGACCTTATATGTTAGTTATGTGGGCACTGTTACCATGCTGATAACCTCTGGTTCTCACTCCATATAAATTTTGTAGTTTTCAGATGCAGGACGTAAGGCACCTCACTGAGGCATACTGGGAGTTTCTGAAAGCGAAGATCTTTTGTGCTTTTGGGACTTTATTTTGGTTTTGATGTATATATAGATACTTTTATATCTGCACTATATACGTATATTATGTATATATGTATGTATGCTATGGCCGATTTTAACTTTGCGAGTCGAGTCAGAAGTTTTGTTATCTGTATTTTTGGAATTCTTTTCCTATGTATATATGTATATGCCACTTTGCTTTATCTCATCTGATTTACGTTTATTGCTTACACGAGTGATGCGCTTTTTAGTTTAACGCTTTTGTTTATCTTTTCTTCAAAGGCTCCTAGATAAAATTTTCTTTCGTGTGTGTAGCTTTATATGGTAAGGTGTTACATTATGCTCTGGATGCAGCATTATCTGGTAAATTAAAAAATAAAAAATAATTTTTAAAATTTTATAAAACCTATTTTTTAGTTTTGAATTTTTAAATTAAAAAAATATTAAAAGTAGAAAAATAAAATAAAGTCTAGCAATATCCAGTAAACAAAAAATTTGTAAAAAAATTATTATTTTTTTAATTTTTAAATTTCTAAATTAAAAAAAAAAACAATTTTTACTAAAAGTAGAAAAATAAAAAATTCCAAAAAAAATTAAAATTTAATTTAATCCAAATGTTTTGAAAATGTTATTTTCTTAATTTTTAAATTAAAAAAATCATTTTTTTAGAAAAAGTAGAAATATTAAAAATTTCAAAAATTTAAAACTAATTTATTTTAAATTTTTGAAAATTTCAAACAATAAAAAAGTCAAGGGTCCGGACGTCGTGGTTTGGGTGAAGCATTATTCGATGAATAAAAAACAAAAAAATATATTTAAAAATTTAAAATTTTATAAACTAAATCTTTTTACTTTTTATTTTTAAATTAAAAAATTAAATTTTTTTTTAAAAGTAGAAAAATAAAATAAAGTCTAACAATATCTAGTAAATAAAAAATTTGTAAAACTATTTTTTAATTATTAAATTTTTATATTAAAAATAATAATGTTTTTAGTAAAAGTAGAAAAATAAAA
This sequence comes from Arachis stenosperma, assembly GCF_014773155.1. NCBI lineage: Eukaryota > Viridiplantae > Streptophyta > Magnoliopsida > Fabales > Fabaceae > Arachis > Arachis stenosperma. The sequence goes on from NC_080383.1 coordinate 61,324,858, forward strand.
AATTCCAACAATATCCCATAAACAAAAAATATTTAAAAGTTTAAATTTTTAAATCTAATTTATTCTAAATTTTCTGAAGAAGTTCAACGATAAAAAAGTCAAGGGTCAGAGCGTCATGCTCCAGATGCAGCATTATCCGGTGAAAAAAAAATTAAATTTTATAAAACTTATTTTTGTATTTTCTTAATTTTTAAAATTAAAAAATAAATTTTTTTACTAAAAGTTGAAAAATAAATAAAGTCCAACAATATCCAATAAACAAAAAATTTATAAAATTATTAGTTTTAGTTTTTGAATTTCTAAATTAAAACAAACAATTTTTAATAAAAGTAAAAAATAAAAAATTTCAACAATATCCAATAAACAAAATTTTAAAAAATTTAAATTTTAAATTTAATTTATTATAAACTATTTTAAAATGTTCAACAATAAAAAAGTCAATGGTTTGGGCGTCATCATTCGAGGTGCAACATTATTTTGTGAATAAAAAAATAAAAAATTATTTTTAAATTTTTAAAATTTTAAATTAATAAATTAAATTTTGTATTAGAAGTAGAAAAATAAAATAAAGTCCTGCAATATCCATTAACAAAAAATTTGTAAAATTATTATTTTTTTAATTTTTAAATTTCTAAATTTAAAAAAAAAATAGAAAAAGTAGAAATAATAAAAATTTTTAATTTTTTTAAAATGTCAAACAATAAAAATGTCAAGGGTGTGTACGTCGTGGTTCGGGTGCAGCATTATTCAGTGAATAAAAAAGGGTTAATGTTCAAATCCGTCCTTGAAAGATCACGCGATCTTCATTTTCGTCCCCGAATTATTTTTTAATCAAATTAGTCCTTGAAAGATAAACTGTTAGTCAAATTAGTCCTTCCGTCAATTGGATAATGACGTGTCACGTTAAGTGCCACGTGGCACGATGACGTGACACACCACGTGGCAGGTCAGTAACACGTGACATGCCACGTGTCACTTGACATATAAAAAAGTTTTCTATTAGTCAAAATAGTCCTTAAAAGTCCAGACGTAAGTCATTTTCATCCCTCAAATTTTAAAAATTAGTCAAACTAATCCTTATATAATTTTTTTTTATTTTTTCTTCATAAAATTATCTCTCTCTTTTAATTCTTCTCAAAATCTCTCTTATTCTTTTCTATTCTAAAACTTTTTTTGTTACATTACTACATTATATATATACTCAAAATTGAAATGTATGTATTTATCTAAACAAAGTTATATGCTCAAAATCAAAATTTATGTATGTTAACCTAAACAAAGTTATACCACTATTTTTTTCTACTACATCTTTTTTTTTTTCCATTACGGTATTACTTATATATAGGAGGTAATGGTAGTGATACCAGAGTCAAAATTCAAGAAAATCCACAAATTTTACTTCAAAAAGTGATTTCATAAACCAGTTTTTCAATTATTAAGTTTTACTATATAAATTAAATAATAATAAAAATTATAATTTTAAAAAATTTAAAAGATTTAAAATAATTACTATATTATTTAGTAAAATTTAAAATATTAAATTTTTAAATATATAATTAACAATAATTTGATAAACTCATTTAAATAAAAAAAATTCACATAAAAAATTACAATTTGAAAATGTAAAATTTTAAAATACAAATGACAAAATAACTTTATAAAAATTTAATTATTTTTATTATTTTATGTAAAGAAAATTTTGTTTTTAAGGTTTAAAAAATAATATTAAAATTAGTAGTATAAAAAAATATTATAAATTTAATATTATAAAAAAATTATATAAGGACTAATTTGACTAATTTTTAAAATTTGAGGGATGAAAATGACTTACGTCTGGACTTTCAAGAACTATTTTGACTAATAGAAAACTTTTTTTATATGTCAAGTGACACGTGGCATGCCACATGTCACAGACCTATCACGTGGCATGCCACGTGTTACTGACCTGCCACGTGGCGTGTCCCGTCATCATGCCACGTGGCACTTAACGTGACACGTCATCATCCAATTGACGGAAGGACTAATTTGACTAACAATTTATCTTTCAGGGACTAATTTGATTAAAAAAATCATTCAGGGACGAAAATGAAGATCGCGTGATCTTTCAGGGACGAATTTGAACATTAACCTGAATAAAAAACAAAAAAATATATTTAAAAATTAATGCAATTACTTAACACCTAGGAAAAATGCAAGTCTCAACAATTAGCTCTCAAAGAGAATTTTTATGGTGTGAGTAATGGATTACCTCAAAGTGAAGGCATAGAGTACGGACATCCCTCCCTAGAGTAAGTTACATGGACAATTCTTCAAGGCTACCTCGGAATGATCTTTTTTCCAAGACCTATAATTCAAAATAGAGAAATCATCTGAATTTTGGATGGAAAAATCAAATCCAAAGACCCAATAATTTCAACAATAACCATCAAAGAGGCTACTTCCAGCCTCAACATAACACTTTTAAACTCCATCAACAACACAACAATCACCTTCTCAACTCTAAAAACAACTCTCACCATTAACAATACACCCTACACAACTATTTCAAGACTCTCAGAAGCTTTCCAAGTTTAAACTTGCCTTAGAGAAATTATCCAATGCCACAGTCACATTTGTGGTAGAGACAAGGACCAACTTCCAAAATCAAGATGCTTGCTTCAATTAGAATTTGGAAGTACAAATGGGTCAAATTACTCAACAATTAGCCAAACCCACTAAAATATTTTCAAGTGACACAATTTCAAACTCTAAAGAAGAGTACAAAGCTATTAATTTAAAAAGTAGAAAGGTGTTAGAAAAAGAGGAACAAGAAGCTCACACACCAAGCAAGAAAAAGAAGCTTCAAAGGGAAACAACATTCAAGTGGAGCACGTGACTCCTCCAAAGAGCAACCAATGCAAGTCTCCAAAGATGCACAAAGAGAGAAGATGCAAGTACCTAAATACAAGCCAAGAATCCTATACCCTCAGAGATTACAAAAAAAGGCTAAAGATGAAACTGACGTGACATGTTTTTGAGAGCGTTTCTCGATTTATTTCTTTTAATTCATTAAATTCAATTCATTATAATAAATTAATTATATCAACTAATTGATTTTATTAGATATTTAAGTATCACACAATTTATTACAATTTCTATCAATCAATTATTGTAATTCAAATTGAGAGATTATTTTGTTAGGAAAGTATTATTTTCTAATCTATTTATGAAAAATACATATATTAATTATAATTGCAAATTAAGTTATTTTATATTAAATGACTTGTATAACGGTGATCTCATTTATTATCATAAATACTAAATTAAATAAGTTATTATTACTTTTAATTCAGAATTAAATGAGAATAAAATCATATATACTATTTTATTTGGGTTTTAAGGTTTGATGAGTGTCACCCTCAAATATAAATAGTGACTTCAGAATTTCGGTCCTTAACGCATTGAAGCCGCCTCCATAGCTATTTTTCTATTAAAAGAGTTGTGATTTAGCCCTATTAATTATACAAACGGCTTTGGTTAAAAAAGATCAAAAAACCAAAACTCTCTCAATTATACTCATGATTTTAGGTATGCTTTCACACTCTCAACTATCTTTCTTAAAACTTTAATATGAATGATCTTGGGATTAAAGAATCTTAGAATTTCCAACATATTTAACTATATCCTTTTTCTTCTTAAATAAATTCAAATTTTTCCTATTTTTTATGAAATAGAAATAGGAGAATGTGCACAAATGTATAATATGACAGCAAATTATCATTCAAATAGTGCATAAAAATATAAATGGTGGATGTTACATTTATGCATTATGCAAGAATGGTTATAATCATAATACTCGGAGTTTAATGAAGTAGGTTGATGTTGCTTCTTATATATTACCCAAATAGAAAGAAAATACTATTTTCTGTATTTGAAGTCACGGGTTGCATTAGCAAGTAATCGACTAAATGGAATGTGTCTAGAGTGGAGAACATATAAGATGAGAGGCATTCGTACCTCAACTCTACGGGGACTTATCTATTCTATTATATAAAAATCAGATTTTTTCACTGAATGATGAAGTTAATGTTGCATGCTTTTGAGAATATTTTTCGATTTATTTCGTTTAACACATTAAATTCAATTCGTTAAAATAAATTAATTATACCAACTGATTGATTTGATTAAATATTTAAATATTTCATAATTTATTATAATTTCTCTTAATCAATTAAGTGTAATTCAAATTAAATGATTATTTTGTTAGAAAATTATTATTTTCTAATCTATTTATGGGTAATACATATATTAATTATAATTGTAAATTAAGCTATTTCACATTAAATTACTTATATAATGGTGATCTCATTTATTATCATAAATACTAAATTAAATAAGTCATTATTACTTTTTATTTGGAATTAAATGAGAATAAAACAAGAGATACTATTTTATTTGGGTTTTAGGGTTTGATGAGTGTTATAGTCAAATATAAATAGTGATTTCAGGATTTTAGTGTCCAATGCATCTAAGTCGTCTCTGTAGCTCTTTTCCCATTAGAGAAGTTGTGATTCAACCCTATCAGGGATACGGAAGGCTTTGGTTGAGGAAGATCAAAAAATCAAAACTCTCTCAATTATACTCACGAATTCAGGTACGCTTTCGCGCTCTCATCTATCATTTTTAAAGATTTAACATGGATAATTTTGGGGGTAGGAAATCCTAAAATTTTCAAAATATTTAACTATACCCTTTTTCTTCTTAAATAAATTCAAATTTTCACTATTTTTTATGAAATAGAAATGGGAGAATGATGTACACAAATATATAATGTGATAGCAAATCACCATTCAAATAATGCATAAAGACCTAAATGGCAGATGTTACATTTATGCATGTATGCAAAAATGATTGTAATCATAATACTCAGATTTTAATGAAGCAGGTTGCTATTGTATCTTATATATGACTCAAATGGAATAAAAAATACTATTTTTCAGTATTTAAAGTCATGGCTTGTATTAGCAGGTAACCTACTAAATAAAATGTGTCTAGAATAGATAACATATATGATGAAAGGCATTCACACCTCAATTCTATGGGGGACTATTTGGTTTTTTTTTTTTTTGAAAGTTAAAATAAGCTCAACATTCTAGGTAGAGCAACAAACAGAAAGATACAAAACAACTCCTATGTCATCTTCGACATAGCCATTAACAACATGAATTCGTTTGACACCATTCTTTAGAGCTACAAACCGTTCTAACAATGCATTCCACCACGACTGTTGCCTTATTCTGAAAAATAATTTCATTTCTACACAACCAGATATTCCATATTACGGAGAAAAATCACACTAACCATGTTTTGCGCTCCTCTTTTCTCAATGGCACCGTCCTCCAACTCTCAAAAAGTTCTCTAATGGTTCCTGGAATGCACCAAGCCTACTCACATGAGTGATCTATGTGCACCATATCTGCCAAGCATACTCACACGTAACAAACAAGTAGTACACAGATTCAATGTGCTTGTTACACATCACACAGATATTATCATTCTGATCAATAATGCCTAATCTACTCAAGCGATCTTTTGTGTTAACTCGACCTACTAGCACAAACTAAGTGAACAACTCCACTCGAGGGGATACTAGTCCTTTTTAGATTCCATTTGTGTACTTGTATCTAAGGATATCATCCTTCAAAGTATGCTCCTGCAAAACCTGCACAAATGAGTTAGTAGTATAAATGTCTTCTTTGTCAAATTTTCACACCATTCTATCTTGTACACTTGCTATCAATCTCACAGCATGCAAGATATCTAGCATTTGATTCAAACTTTCGGTCTCCCATTGGCAAAGTTTCCTCCACCATTGGAAGTTCCACACCCACTCTACCCCATTCCAAAACCCACAGTCCCCAAGAAGTAATGTTTTATTTGCAAATTCTTCATATCTTTATGAATATGAAGTTAGAATCTGTTAGATAATAAATTAGAAGAAAGAAAAAAAAGAGCGATACATGTTAAAAATTGAAGTAAGAGTCATGGTTATTTTAAACCTATGTGTGATCACCATTATTTAAAACTTTTTTATTTGACCGATTGTTAGAGACATACATGTTTAAAAAAACATAGCCAGAAAAATATCAGAATTTCTTTAAAAAATCTTCCATCTTCTCGTAAAATTATAAGACCGAAAGAATAGGACAAACAAAATAACAAAATATAAAATGTTTTCTTTACACTTTAATTATTTATTATTTATACAACGTCAAAATCATGTTATTATTATCTAAATCTTATATTCATTTTCTGCAATTAATGAGTTAACGTGGTATATTTTCAGAAGCATTTTTTTAATTTATTTTGTTAATTTTTTAAATTCAATCGATTATAACTAATTAATGGAGTTAATAATTAATTTATTTAGTTATTTAATTTATTTAGTACTATATATTGATTGGTAATATAATTATAATATAATTATAAATAGGACAAGATTATTTAATTTAATTTATTTATTATTAATTATATGATTGGTAACATAATCATACATATGATAAGAATATGAATTTAAATATTGTGCTCTTGGTATCATTTTATTTTTACCTCTTTGCAGCATCCTTAGTGTTAAATGAGACTAGCGTCTATGTACCTATTTTATTAAAAAAGAAAATAGACCCTTTGCAAGATATTAAAATAGAAAAATTTGTAATTTATAGATTGAGTGATGAAATATTAAGGATAAAGGTTGTTGTATATCTTCTTCTTCGTTTTTTTAGCTTGTCTTTTCTAGGTTTTATGGGTAATATATACAATAATACTAATAAATAAATGATAAATATAAATTGTATCATATCTTAATTTAGTATATTTTTTGTATATATATTGATAAGAAAAGATATTATAAATGATATTAAACGAATAATTGTTATATACCATTATAAATTATGAAAAAAATATATTAGAAAACTTTGAAGATGATACACTTTCATATTAAATAATATACTATTTGTTTCTATTATTTTACATTTTTTAAGATTTTTTAATATATATTTTTTTTGTTTTAGTATATTCTTAAAAAGTTATTTGTTCTAATATATTTGTTCATTTGGATATATATATATATATATATATATATATATATATATATATATATATATAAAAGAAAATCTGGATAAAAAAATAGTGAATATGAATATTAAATAATAAAATTCAAGTTTTATATGAAATAATTCTAAAATATATAAATATTTAAGAGTATGTTTTTTAGGAGTATCTAAGACTCTAAAAGAACAGTTTTTGATTCTCTAATAAATGTTAGTCCAATTAATATTATACAAGAATATGATCAATTTGAAATAAGATACTAATAATATTAATAGTATAAATATTGATAATGTAAATGGTGATTAATGATTCATTAATCTAATACGGGAATTAATCCAGTATAAATATAGCTTTGATATACATTAGATGTGACTTGATCATATATATTATATATAATTAAATACGATGATTCAATCTTATTTTTTAATTTTAAGAAATATATTATTTTCATATAATTATTTGATTATTGTTATTTACTTAAAGATTATATCATCAATTATGGTAATGGTGGGGATAAAATAATGAATTTACAATAATATTAATTATTAAATGATAGATTTAGTCTAATTTTGTCTAACTTTATTATTATAGAATTGTTCTAATTTAGATTAAACTAAATATCGCCATTTCTAATTTTAATGATGATTTAATTTGTTCAAATATTTAACCAAAACAAATTTTTTAATCTTATTTTTAATTATTAATGTTAACCTTAGTTAAAATTATTTAATTTGTTCTATAACTTAGGTTAATCAAATTGTCACTATTTATTTGCCAGAGTAAAAACTTGAACTAATATTTCACTATCTTATTAATTATTTTAAATTGATTATTTGATTTGATATATTATATTTATGATTAATTTTGAAAAAAAAATAATGATATTAATTGTTGAAACAATATCTTATATTAGATTATTCTTAGGTTGGTTGCCTGCTTTTGTATATTATATTAGGTTTATTTATGTATCTTTTTAAAAACTCTTATATAGAAAATATGAATTAATTGAGTTAATATAAAATAATTTGTTGTTATTAAGATTGAATGTGATAGTTACAAATAGTTTGATTTTGTTTATAATTTTCATATGTAGCTAAAACTTAATGTTATTTTGTGCAAAGTTTAATAACCATTAATTTTATATATACTTAAAATCGAATTATTTTTACCATTAATTTTCATGCTAACATAACATGTTCTTGGTGATTTTTTTATTAATCCAATTTAACAAATTTTGAATAATTAATTCTAGCAATAAATTCTAATAATTATTACAACAACAACAACAAAGCCTTGTCCCACTAAGTGGGGTCGGCTAAATTCTAATAATTATTAATTTAATATAAAAAATATTATATTAATAGCTGCCATGAAAATGCTATAAAATTAAAATATATGTCTTAAGATTTTAATCTAAGTATTCTAACTAAATTAACAAAGCTTTGGAAAATTTATAAAAATATTACCGAGTGAAATCTTTTTTTTTTTGAGATTTTGTAAAGATTGATCCAAAAAATTTAAAATCGGTCTTGTATAGTATTTGCTCCTCCAATATCTTTTTTTGCACAGTTATATTTGGCTCCAATCTAGTGATGCACTCAAATTATCCCTTTGTAACTTCTAAATCTAGCTCAATACGAGAGTTGTCATAAAACAATTCTGAATTCAAAAAATGACCAGTTGCATACAACGAATGGTGAAGTTGGCAATTCTATCTGTTGTCAATGATTTTAAAAACATCAATGTACTTGCTCACATCATTAGAAAATATTTTCATGATGCATTTCTTTGCCTTCTCCATCGCTTCATAAATATAACACATTGGTGACTTCTTCTCCCCATCAACAAGTCTAAACACTCGAATAAGAGGACCCATAATCTTAATAGTGTACTTCACATGAGTCCAAAAAAATGCCTTATAACAACCTTTGTTGCCTCCCTCACCTTTGCCTCCTTTGATAATTTATTCCTTGTCCACTCTTTGGAGGTGAACATTCTTTTCATATTTTCTTTCTCCTCATAGTTCCTTTTCAAAGAGAGAAACGAAGTAGCAAATTGAGTGACTGCATGTCTTACCAATTCCTTATCATTTGTGAAATGTCTCAACATGAATAAAGTGCTAGAGTGACTATAAGTGCAGCTAACTAAAGAAATGGCACTATTTATGGTCTTTTGGATTAAAGGTATCTTCTCAATGTCTTCAAGCATCAAACCCAAATAGTAGATAGCACAAGGAATCTAAATAAATTCGATCTTTTCTCCATCAGCATCTTACCAGCTAGAACATAATTGCTCACGTTGTCAGTTACAACTTGAATAACATTTTTTCTCCAATTTTATCCGTAACACCTCGACTTTAATCGTTATGGACTGGTACCGCAATCTAGTCCTAGGCAGGTAGATCTTATTGTAACAGCGGACACAGTAACTTGAAAATACCTCCTTCTTTAGTTAGATTATATGAGCAAATGCCCAAACCAAAATATGTTATTGCTATGGGAGCTGTACAATTACAGGGGGTATGTTCAGTACCGATTCTTATAGTACTGTTCAGGGAGTTGTTACGGATGAGCATTTTACCAGAGGTTTCTATTGTATCAATCTACTCTTGTGCGATTCCTATTGAAGCATATCTCATGGCAAGAAGCTCAAACAATTTTTCACCAGTCTTAACATAATCAAAAGCATCAATAAACTTCAAAAATATTGTCCCAACAGTAGAGTTTACAAGAAAATTAATAATGCTCCTTGGCTTCTTATTCGTCCAAGTATGTGACATAATAGAGCAACCATATTTCTTGCATTGTTCTTTATGACCCTTCAACAATCCTTTGGTATATTCTAACTCCTCATTAAAAAAAGGAATCCTTAGAGCATGATAAGCGGGAGCAGGTAAATTAGGACCAAAGCTTCCAACAGCACACAACATATCTTGAAAACTCTTCAATCTGACTAGGTTCAATAGAATTTCAGCTTGGTAGAACCACCATGCTATGTATCGATAAACTCTACAAACTGCTTCCTTATTACATGCTTCCTTGATATTATGCTGCCTCAATTTCTTTCTTTTGTTTCTTACAATGGAAGTTTTGAATTTTTTAACAAATAAATTCATTGGACGTCTCATAGAACTTGCATGCACCTCCTCTAGTTGTTGCCATTAGAGTTGGATTTGGAATTTCATTAATCCCTTGTGCATCTTTCTCTAACAATCCAAACCCCAAATTTTCTAAATCAAACTCTCTAGCATTAACACTATGTTCTTCGGTGCTTATCGGTGCAGCACTTTCTCTTCCTCTATTTTTTTTATTGTATAACTCCCATAATCCAGTAATAATACCTTTTGGGACCATTTTGCATCCAGCAACATTCTCAAGCTTAATTATCAAGTGCTACTTTGTCCGTGTAATTTCTCCTTTCATAATTTTTTCACAAAAATTATATATGGTTTCATTCGTATTTTCTTTTCCATAGTATTAACATATTTTTAGCTTGGGTCAATTCTATTGAAACGGACAGCAGTTACAGGATGAGTAGGAGGGGCAGTGCTAGCAGCATGGCTAGCAGAAGAAGTCTTCGATAATTGGACTAAATACTAGACTAGAGACAGTTTCCTGAAGAAATTATTCATCACACATAGAATGAGTGATTTTCTTTTTTAGGTATAATTTTATTTTAGTAAAACTGAATAATCAAAAGAAAAATAAAACAAAGAAAGATATGATATTGGTTTCAACTAATGATTGAAAAAGGATACTTTGGCCTTTATTTTAATGATATAAGATTGATATTTCACTTACATTGAGAGAATTATGAATTAGAAGAAACTAAAAGAACGACGGTATTTTTGATATTTCACGGATTAGTACATCATGGACCCAAAAATGATATACACATTCTAAACCTTATCTAAAGAAGAAAATATTTGGCCAAAACAAATTTTAAATCTGTGTCGACCTCCTCACATACTCGTGCTTTTCATCTCTCTAACTAATTAGTTGCGTTTGTGTATTGTTCTCATGATGCATCATTTTTTAATTTGCAAATTCAAACTTTCACTTTGGATTAGGTATCTAGTTCTAGCTGGTTACCTTTTTTTTAATTAAAAGACAAAAAATTAACACGTAATCATTCATGTCTCATCAATTTTTGTATTCATAAATTGCTTTAAACTCTGCCGAGTTTTTATATTTTCGTCATTCAGGGTGTTTGACAAAATGCTTAAATATGAAAACACTTCCATAGCACTAGAAATAAGCAATCAACTTTTTCATCATATATAGAGCTAGTGATCGTCGATTTGCATTCTCCACCCAAATATTTTAATTTCTCAAGGAACACTAATCTTCAATTACTTTCTTCATAATTTACTACTAATTGATGTTGATTAGGATAGTAGGAATACCTAAACCTGCGGGTACCCAACCTACCTCTACCGAGTCAGGACAAGTAATAACTAGATTCGAGACGGGACGGGTGTTAGATCGTGACACGGAGGGGTCGGGTTTGGTGTGTACTTGTCCCTAGTGGGGGTATATATTATATAATATGAGTAAACCATAAAAAACATACCTAAATAATTTTGTTGTAGACAAAAATGCACTCAAATTTTTTTATTGATAAAAATACCTTCAAATAGTTTTAAAATGCGATAAAAATGGCCAACATTAAATATATAATTCTAAAATAATACTTTAAAAATTGAATTTTGATGCGATTTTTTGCAAGCATGATTAGAAAAATAAAATATTTTTATTCTTAAAATTTGGTAATTTTTTCTAAGTATATATACTTTTTGAGATTTTTTATTTAATGTTGGATATTTTTGTCGTATTTTTAAATTATTTGACGACATTTTTGTCGATAGAAAAATTCAGGTGCATTTTTAGTAGTTTACCCTATATAATATAAAGTAAATATATAAAAATTAATAAATTTTAAAAATATATAAATATTATAAAATAAATAAATAAAAAAGAAGAAATAAATATAAAATAAAGAAGTATATATAGAAAACTCTAGTACTAATATTCATCAATATAATAGAGATGATTCATATATATTTACTAATATATGTAGTAATGTATATGTAAAAGAGAGAGAGAGAGAGAAAAGAGTTTTTTTTATATATATTAGCAGTGTATATACAAAAGAGAGATGGAGAAAGTGTTGTTATTAATTGTGTGTATGTATGTAAGCCTATGCTTCATTATTAAAATGTTCACTTTTTTAAATTTCTTTAATATAATTCAGTTTTGAGAACGTGAGTCGCCCTTAAGAATGGACATCCACATCATCATCTTTATCACAACACTCTTCTTTGGATAACCATTTAGGATTATGCTTTGTTAAAATCTTATTAAAGAAAAATCAAATGGAAAAAAAATTTTAGTGAAGGAAAAAGAGCACAATATCCTTTGTGATGGGGATTGCCTCATTAAAAACCTTATGAAAAAATTCAATGAAAAAAAACTTGACCAAGAAAAAAAAAGAGTACAATCTCCCCCTCTTATCACTATTATTCAAAAACGGACCTACGTTATTAGTTTGTGTGGGGACAATTAACCCGTTAAATTTATAAAAAAAAATAGTAATAAGTATATATGTATATAGATAATTGTCCTCATTATTATAATTTATTTGCCCTCCATACTTTAAAAAAAGTTAGGTAAGAAAAAATTGTTATTAAATATTAATACAATAATAAAAATTAGTATATCATATATATTTAAAACAAATAATAACAAAAATAATAATGATTCTATTTAGTAGTTTTATATATATATATATATATATATATATATATATATATATATATATGAGTTACTTATTTATATTTTATTATTTTATTTAATTTAGTTTTGGTCTTACATATAATAATTATTTTTGTCGATAATTTTTTACCATAAATATTAAAAAATGTTAATTTTGCAATTAAATGCTAATAAATTATTTGAATATTTACATAATATAAAAAGAGATAGTATCTTATCTATACCTATAAAGAGAATTGTAGTTGTTTGATTTGAATTTTTATTTTTTCTCACAATTTTTTTGTCTCTTACACAATTTTTGTAAAAATTTAAAATTAGTTAATTTGAATTATATTCTTGATAGATTCTTTAATTATTGAACTATAATTTTTTTTTGTATACATAAAAAATAATCAATAAAAATATAATTTGACGGATATGAAATGTAAGGTCCCACACCGGTTGGGGAGGGGAACGAAGCATGCCTTATAAGGATGTGGATACCTCTTCCTAGCATGACGCGTTTTGACGAGTGAGTGTGGGGGGTTTCGGCTATTATCCCTATCGTCAAAGGCAAAACTGTGAGGCCTTGTGTGCCAAAGCGGACAATATCATGCTAGTGGGTGGTCTGGCTGTTACAGATTGTATCAGAGCCAGATCCCGGATCGATGTGCTAGCGAGGGCGCTGGGCTCCCTTAGGGGGTGGATTGTAAGGTCCCACGTGGGTTGGAAAGGGGAACGAAGCATGCCTTATAAGGGTGTGGATACATCTTCCTAGCATGACGCGTTTTGACGAGTGAGTATGGGGGTTTCGGCTATCATCCCTATTGTCAAAGGCAAAACCGTGAGGCCTTGTGTGCCAAAGCGGATAATATCATACTAGCGGGTGGTCTGCGCTGTTATAGATGGTATCAGAGACAGAACCCGGATCGATGTGCCAGCGAAGGCGCTGGGCTCCCTTAGGGGGGTGGATTGTAAGGTCCCACATCGGTTGGGGAGGAAAACGAAGCATGCCTTATAAGAGTGTGAATACCTCTCCCTAGCATGACGTGTTTTAACGAGTGAGTGTGGGGGCTTCGGCTATCATCCCTATCGTCAAAGGCAAAACCGTGAGGCCTTGTGTGCCAAAGCGGACAATATCATGCTAGCGTTTTGACGAGTGAGTGTGGGGGGCTTCAGCTATCATCCCTATCGTCAAAGGCAGAACCATGAGGCCTTGTGTGCCAAAGCGGACAATATCATGCTAGCGGGTGATTTGGACTGTTACATGAAATACTTAATAAGGCACTAGTATTAATAATAAATGTACGACGCAATAATGCCAAAACATTGAAATGAGAAAAAAAATACTATATAAATTAATATTTTTTATGTGTTAATTATATTTATTAAAAATTTGACTAACTAACATATTCCAAGATTTAAATATCTAAATATATTGATATTATTTTTTTATTATTTTTATACATTATTTTTGTCCCTACTATTATAATTTTCTGGGTCCGTCACTGCCATTATTTAATATTCCAAAATCGGCGCATTCCAATATGATATACCAATCTTTTAAAGGAGAATTTTGGAAGTGACTTTGTAAATAAATCTTTTAGATTATTATTTGAGTGGATCTGTTGGATATTACTTGATTTTGAAGATCATAAGTGAAGAAGAATTTAGGAGAAATATGCTTTGTTCTATCACCTTTGATATATCCACCCTTAAGTTGAGAAATGCATGTTGTATTATCTTCAAACAGAACAGTTGGAGCTAGTTTTCTATTAGTCAGTCTACAAGATGATAGAATATATTGGATTAAACTCCTGAGCGAAAAACACTCACGACTTACTTCATATATCGCTAGTATTTCAGCATGATTAGAGGATGTTGCTGCTATCGTCTGTTTTGTGGACCTTCATGATATAGTTGTATCAACATATGTGAATAGGTGTATTGTTTGATATCTTTCTTTGTTTGGATCAGAAAAGTATCATGCATCTGTGTAACGACCCAACTTCTAGCACGTCATAACCAATGCTAGCCACCAGGCGTTACTACACGGCTTTTCCTAGAGACTCTAGACTTTATATTAAATATATACATATGAGCCTGTAAAGCTAGTCGAGATCACGTATCACATATATAGATATAATGAAATAGATAATGGCTAAATAGATAATATATACATGATGCATAGAAATTACAGAAAACATAGTAATATCATACATATATGCCCGAAGGCTCATTTAGTACCTCATAATTTACACCAACTTACGTCGTTGCTTATTCATGAAAATATTTACAGACTCCATATTTATACTAACAGGCATCGACTCACAAGAGTCACTGTAGTATGGGACCCATTCTAACTTGTTTATATAGGTATTTACAAAAGCACCTAGCCCTCTAAAAGTCTATACAAAGTGAGGCAAAGACAACTACTACCACTGCTACTATTATAACTACTGCTGGTCATCGATCCCTGGTAGCTGAAGAAACATAGAAGTGCTGTGTGAAAGTAAAAAAAGTCACTCTGACTCTCCAGTAATGCTACTGCTGCTTACTAGTCCAAAGATTGGAAACTCAAAGAAGATCTTGCCGGTTTGCATCTGCAGAATGGGAAAGTAAGGAGTAAGAACCTAAGGTTCTCAGCAAGGTACTACACGGAAAAACCTAAGGGGTTTCGCAGCCTAAGTCTAAGACTTCGTGCAGTTAGGTCGGTAAGCCACACAAACAAGTACAAGTACAAGTATATAGCAGAATAGTAACCAAGCACGGAATACAAGAAGCAGAGACAAAATACAATCACATGTACAAGTAAGCAATCATAAACATAGAGAATGCAGCCAACAAGTATGATACATGCCTGGTCCTATGCAGGCCATGAGCTCATGCGTCGGTTGACGACCTGCAACCCGACGTTACCTAGGAACTTGTCCTAGATATGGTTTCTCAATTGCGTTCGTCCGTGTATACGTGTCGATGTGGTTAAGCATACCACCAGTCCATGACAACAGGCAATCGTCACAAAGCTTGACGCCATGATATACGCACAAAGGCGAAACATAGTTTTAGCAGTCAGCGGGTAATACCCGCCTCCAAACAACCTCTAGCACCTTAGGGTTTACAGTTCTTTTTCCGTAGTACATCTCAATAAACTTTATCTCTAAGGGACTTCTTTGTCCTTCTTTTTAAATAAAATTTATGCCCGTTCCTTTCTTAAAAATACTTAGCCTTGTCACATATTTTACCATTTTGTTCATGATATTTTTGTACATTGCCAATTTTACCCTTTTTTGTATATAACTTCGTTTTTCTAGTTTTCTTTAGGTTTTTAGTGACGCTTTCACCACTAGTGTTATTACTTCACCATTTTACCCTCATATATTTTTTTCTAATAGACCTTTTCTCCTTCATTGAGTTAATTAATTATTTTTAATTTGACTTTATGCCTAAAATTACTAATATGCCCCTAAGTATTCTAATTTTACCGTTTAACCTTATTTAGCGTCAAAATATTATCAAGTTAATCCTAATATTTTTCTATGACCAAATTATCCATAATATTTTTAATTAATGCCGATTCTACCTTTAGGGACCTAAAAGATCATTTTACCCTTTATTAATTTATTTACTTATTCTAGTTACCACTTTTTTCCATTTTACTTCTAACTTTTACTAAAGCTTTTATTTAGACCCGAAACTTTATTATAATTATAATTTTGACTCAATTAATTTATATAATTACTATTTTATCCCTAATGATACTAATTTTAAAATTTTACTTATTTTTTATTTAAATTACATTTTTAACTCTCTTTTTACCCAAAAATGACTATAACACTCTTTTTATTTTTACACCTTTGTTTCATAGGATTAAAATCAGTTTTCTAACCTCTTTTTAACCCTTATACATGTGACTTTCATGATATTTTAGTGGCTGGATTTTCAGGGGTACACTGTTTCATTTTTATCCACTTTTAGTGACTTTTAGTGTCGCAAAAATGTCAAAATTCAACCACTATGAGCTCGAAACTCCTTAACTCCTTAGGCGTGCTCCATGGATGCTTCAAGAGGAGTTTTCTATACATGGAGGAGAGTAAGGATTCATCATGGTTACTGTTTCTTTTTAAAAGAAAAAGAAAAGGAGAAAAAATAAGAGTTTACCTAGACAAATTCGGTATAAACGCAAAGATTGGCGAAAACGGACAAGAGTTTGTGCTTGTATGGTTTGAATCCTTGAAAAGTAGTGTTAGAATGGTGATATAAGGGGCTAAAAATGCAGGTAGTGTGTGCAAAATTTTCTCTCTTTCTCTCTCAAGAATTTGGTCAAAAGAGTGTAAAAATGTGTAAAGTGTTTTGTGAATTTTGTGGCAAATGCTTCCTTAAATAAAAAATCAAAGTCTTGCTGAATTTATGATGGTAAAAAGGGCTGAAATTTTCGTGGTCAAGGGTTGGAATTTAATGAAGAAGGAGCATGAAAATGAGGAAGCTTGGTCAGCGCTTGCGTGTCGAGCTTATCCACAGTTAACCACAGTTAGTTACTCGAGGTTAAAAATACAACAGAGAGGGGTGAAAGTCCGAGATAGTCTCGGCCCAGAGGCTTAGAAGGAGAGATAAGTTACTTGGGTGGCAAGTAAGAAAATTTGGAGTCTCTAGGAGTCGTTTACGGAATACTAGTCAGAAATTCGGTTCGGGTAACTTTCACTGTGTGGTAAAATAATTAATGGCTAAAATTTATTCATAAAGAAATAAATCATGAATGAATGGCTAATATTGATCTTGGGATACAATTATCATGGTAGAAATTATTTTTACCACTGGTTTCGAAGTTTTCGATTACAAGAGATTTTCTCAGCACACGCAAAACCGTCACTAAAAGTGAATTTCTGGCTCAAAAAGTCTATAGTGAAAAAATAAATCAATGGTAATCTAATGTCTATTATTTACTGGTCAAACTTGACTTAGGGAGAATTAATTACCTTCATAAAGTCAATTTTGACCTTATTAATGGTCTTTTTCTTTTTAATTTTTAATTTTTTTCTTTCTTTTTTTTTATTTTTTTTACTATTGGGTCAGCCTCACTATTTCTTATTGGGCCGTAATTCTAAATTTTGTGAAATAAATTTTAAAATAGTCAAGAAAGTCTGTTTACCAAAAATTGGGTTCTTACAATCTGCATAGCCAACTAATTGTGACTTTGATTTATATGGATAAAACAGTCCCATATCAACTGTTCCATGAAGATATCAAAAATTTTGTTTGATTTCATTCCAATATCTTATGGTTAAAGAGGAACTATACCTTGCTAGTAAATTCATTGCAAATGATATGACAGGTCGTGTATTATTAACAAGATACATAAGTGCGCCAATGACACTGAGATATGATACTTCAGGATCACAGATATCTTTTTTTTCTTCTTTAGGACGGAATTGATCATTTTTTACATCTAAAGACCTTACAATCATTGAGATAATTAATGGATATGACTTATCCATATAAAATCTCTTCAAGATATTTTTTGTGTATGTTGTTTGATGAATAAAGATCCCATTTTTTGTTTGCTCGAGATGCAAGCCGAGACAAAATTTAGTCTTTCCAAAATTTTTCATCTCAAAATCTTTTTTTAGAGCTTTTTTATAATTATTGGAATATTTTCAGGAGTTCCAATGATATTTAAATCATCAACGTACATAACAATTATAATGAATCTAGATTGTACCACATAGGCAGATACCATCATTCTTAAATCCGTTTTTGACCAGATACTCAGTAAGACGATTATACCCTATTCGTCTAGATTGCTTTAAACCGTATAAAGATCTTTGCAATTTTACTGAGTATAATCCCTGCAAATATTCATGGGATGGTTTAGATATCTTTAGTCCTTCAGAGATTTTTCTATAAATATCACGATCTAATGATCCGTATAAACAAGTTGTTACCACATTCATTAAATGCATATGTAGTTTATGGTATGCGAATAAACTGACTAAATAACACAATGTTATTGCATCTACTACAGAAGAATATGTTTTTTCATAATCTATACTAGACTTTTGTAAAAAATCTTGCGCCACAAGTCGAGTTTTGTAGCGTGTAACTTCATTTTTCTCATTTCATTTTCTCACAAATATACATTATCATCTAAAAGGTTTTACATCTTCTAGTGTACGGACTACAGGTCCAAAGACTTCACATTTTTTAAGTGAGTCTAACTCAACCTTCATAGCTTTTTACCATTTCAGTCAATCATTCTTTTGTCGACATTTTTCAACTGTTCTTGACTTAAGATCCTTACTTTTATGCATGATGTGTAATGTCACATTATACGCAAATATTTCATTGACTATTCTTTTATTTTGGTTCCATTTTTTCTTCTGTAAAGACATAATTCATTGAGATCTCATTATTTTCACAAATTTTAGAATTTTTAAATACCTGAGCGTCTTCTGGTGTCAAAGCTATATCAGAATTTTGGGCAACTATAGGTGTTTTTAATATGTCTTTATCTTTTTCAATAGAAATAGTATTTACCTTTTTCTTTTACGAGGATTTTTGTCTTTGGAATCGAGAGGCTTACCACGCTTCTAACATGAGTTTGTTTCGGTGGCCATTTGTCCGACTAGGATATCAATTCGAATTGGAGCATTTTTCGTTGGTATATAAGATTTAGTAATCTTTTTTGTATTAGAAAATGTATCAGACAATTCATTTGCTAGTATAATCTTTTGAACTTCTAGTTCACATTGCCCTGATTGAGGATCTAAATGCATCAAGGATGATGTATTCCAATTAATTTCTTTTTTAATAACCTTATTATCTCTCCCTAATTTTGGAGATTTTGATTCATCAATCTGTAAATCGAGTTTTAAACACATCTCCTGTTTGTATCTCAAGATACCTCACTATAGAGGGAGAATCATATCCCACATAAATTCCCAATTTTTTTGGGTCCCATTTTAGTACGAGAAGATGGGACAATTGGAACATATATCGCACATCCAAATATCATCAAATGGAAAACATTTGGCTGTTGGCCAAAAGCTGATTGCAGATGAGAGAATCGATGGTAACTTATTGGCCTCAAACGAATAAGTGCTGTAGCATGTAAAATGACATTTTTCCAAGCAAAGGTTAGGAGATTCGTTCTCATAAGTAAGGGTCTAGTAATTAATTGGAGGCATTTAATAAGTGATTCTGCTAACTCATTTTATGTGTGAACATGAGCTACTGGATGTTCAACGCTTATTCCGTTAGCTACACAATAAGCACAAAAAATTTGCAAAGTGAATTCACCAGCATTATCAAGACGAATTACTTTTATTAGATTTTCTAGAAATTGTGCTTTTAATCGAATAATTTGAGCAAGTAATCTTGCAAATGCTAGGTTACGAGAAGACAAAAAGCACACATGTGACCATCTCAAAGATGCGCCTATTCGAATCATAAAATATCTAAAGATTCACATGGTGAATGAATAGGTCCACATATATCGTCTTGAATCCTTTCTAGGAATTCAGGAGACTCAAATCCAATCTTTATTGGTGATGGCTTTAAAATAAACTTTTCTTGAAAATATGCAGGACAACAAAATTCACTGGATTTAAGAATCTTCTGGTTCTTTAGTAAATGTCCATGAAAATTTTTAATAATTCTCTGCATCATGGTTGTTCTAGGATGTCCAAATCAATCATGCCAAATTATGAATTCATTTAGGCAGTTAAATTTCTGGTTTACAATGGCATGTGATTCAATTGTACTAATTTTAGTATAATATAACCCAGAAAAAAGTGACACAACTTTTCTAATATAACCTTTTTATTTGAATCATGAGTTGTAATACATATTTATTCATGATTTTTCTCATTTATTGTTTCAATATGATATCCATTTTGCCGAATATCTTTAAAACTCAACAAGTTCCTTAGAGATTTAGTAGACAACAGTACATTATTTATTATGAATTTTTCCTCTGAAAAACAAAATTATAGCTCTTCCACAGTCTTCTATCACATTGCTTGAGCCAATAATATTATTAACATATTCTTCTTTTAGTACAAAATGAGTAAAATATAGATTACTTTTGAGAATGGTATGCAAACTTGCATTATTCGCAAGGCAAAACATCTTCATTATATCCTTATCATTTTTTTCAAAAACAAATAATAATAATAAAATGAGTAGTAGTATATCCGCAGTAAAATTGTATTTCTGATTAGAATTATTTTTCTGATAAGCACTGTACATAAAAATAGTGTCATATACTAAAATTTTATTATTATTACTATTATTATTATTTTAGAACTTAACACATTTAGTAATTTTGAAATATATAAATATTTTATTAAACATTATATATATCATACTTGAAATTCAAATACATAGGTAATAAAGATTAACAAAATTTTTTTTTACATTATTTGTTTACATAAATACTTAACGAAACTAAATATTAAACTTTTTTATCATTGACCAAATGGCCAATATTTTCTTCAGAATTCTCAAAGAAATTAGATATTTCATAATGAGCGGTATAATTTTCAGCAACATCCTTTAAAATAAAATTTGTCTTCTTTCCTTTGTCATTTTTTTAAAGATGCTTGATAAAGATCAACAACGTACCTTGGGGTATGACAGGTATGTGACCAATGACCCTTTCCACCACAACGAAAATATTTATCCTCTGTCGATTTATTTTGCCCATTATTTCTTTCTTTATCCCACTTCTGATGAGATCCTTTCTTGTGAATATAATTTTACTTTCTTTCATAATTTTTTTTGTTACCAAAACCTTTCTATTTACTTATTTTAGGGTTATGATTTGCCGCATTTGTTTTAGAAAATGGGGCGACGCCAGATGGGCGTGCTTCATGATTTCTTAAAAGTAATTCATTGTTACGTTCAGTAATAAGAAGATAATAAATTATTTCAGAATATTTTTTAAATTCTTTTTCTCGATATTGCTGCTGTAGGAGCACATTCGAGGCATGAAATGTTGAGAAAGTTTTCTCTAACATGTCATTATCAGTTATCTTTTCTCCACATAATTTCATTTGTGAGGTAATTCGCAACATTGCTGAATTGTATTCATTATTGGATTTAAATCTTGTAGACACAAGTGTATCCACTCATATCGGGATTGAAGAAGTATCACTGTCTTTTGGTGATTATACATTTTTTCAAGGTTCTTCCATAGATCTGCAGGATCTTTTAGTGTGAGATATTCATTTTTTAATCATTCATCAAGATGACGACAAAAGAAGATCATGGCTTTGGCTTTATCCTTTTGGAATGCATTATTTTTAGCGTTAATGGTATTTTCAAAATCCATTGAATCAAGATGAATTTCGACATCTAATATCTATGATAAATAATTGTTTTCAGATATTCCAGAGTATTAAATTGAAGATGAGAGATTTTTGACATAATGAAAATTTATTATTTGAGTCTTCTTAAATTTTAATCAGAATCTCATACTGATAATGTATTGTAAAATAAACAAATAAAAAAATTAAATATAAAATAAACATAAATAAATAATTTAGTACTAATATTTACTAATATAATAATCTTAATAAATAAAGATTCACATATATTTATTAATATATATAATAACCTATATATAAAAAAAAAGAAAAATCTTTTATATATTAAAAATATAAATATAAAAAATAAAAAAATTATTATTGATTATATATACGTATATAAGGCTATGTTTCATTATTTATAAAAGTAAAATATTTATTTTTTTAAATTTCTCTAATATAATTTAGATTTGGATTTTGTAAAGTTTGAATTTTATTTTAAAAAATAAAGTGTGATCTTCTATTTTTAAATAATTTTTTTATATTTATTTTTGATCTCACCTATAAAATTAGGCTCATCCTTAAACGCTCCTTGCTAAGTATGGAGTGCTACACACCTTGTGAATTTGTTAAGTCTAAACTCTTCATTTATTATATTTTATTTGAATGGTCTGAATTTAAAAAGGTAACCTGTTAATCAGGTTAATTATTTTTTTTACAAATTTTAGATTTTTTTGGCAAGTCTCAGATATTGGGATGAAGTTCAAAATAAAAAATTAGTATATAAATATTAAAAATAATATGTCTGTACAAAAAAAAAATTATTGGACTTTAGAATTAAAATAAATAATACATACAAAATAAGTTAAAAATTCATGTACTAAATCCAAAAAAAGATATATTAGAATCTTAAAAAAAATAATATTAAATATATATTATGTATATAATATTAAATATAAACACAATGATAAAAAAAATTTGTGTTATATATATATATATATATATATATATATATATATATATATATAATATTAAATATAAATACAATGATAAAAAATTTTGTATTTTATATATATATATATATATATATATATATATATATATATATATATATATATATAATTTTATTTTGTGTGAAACAAAAATTAAACATTAAATATGAATAGAATGATAAAAGATTTAGTACTATATAAATTTAATTAAAAAAAATATTTATACAAGGTAAAAAGCAAACAAACATATAATAATTTTATTTTGTGCGAAAAAAATCATGTAAAAAAAATATTTATATAATTTTTTATTAACAATTTTTTTTATTGAAATATGTTATTTTACTATATTTATAATATATTATTTGAGATAATTATATTATTTTAGTTAATATATATTATTTAAAAAAAATATTTAAAATTTATTATTTTGTATTAAGAATATTATTAAAAATATATTATTATTTTTTCTTAAATAACATTTTCTTTTCTTTGGTTCAAATACTATAACAACAAAATTTTTTGTGTAATTGCTTCTACTCAATAAATATTATATTCATTTATTTTTATATTGCATGTAAAATAAATAATTAATGTTTAAAAAAGTTAATAAAGGAAAGAAGTATTTTTTTTTTACCAATTCTTAAGTGAATATAAAGAGATTATGTTATTTGAACTATAATTCGTTGGCAAAGAAAGAAATACTCTTAATTATATATTAAATAGAATAATTATTTATTAGGCTCATTTTTATACAAATAAAATTTTTTCTTAGTTTTATATCTGTAATATTTTATACCAATTGTCCAATTAGCTTCAGAATTTAATTATTTTTTGAATAAATTAAGAAAAAATAATACAAATAATTGTTTAAATATAATTGTATTTTAATTTTTCATTCTATTACGTACACGTTGAGGTTAATTTGAAATAAAAGATAATGGACTTGTTGTAACTGCCATGTATTTTGTGCTTTGACTGCGTCGTCATCTGAGAATCATGCGCCTTCATGGAAATCGGGGTTCTTCTACAGAATTCGTTTTGCGTTTGGAGTTAGCTAACCAGCAGTGGCGACAGATATGCGTCTTCCTTTTCTATGGCAGCAATTTTTCGGACTTTGATGGTCATTTATGGTAGAAGTGGAATATGGTGGGTTTAAGAGCGTCAAAATCTATAGCTAACTAAAACGATAATGGAAGCACCTGCCAGCAAACAAAAAAGTGAAAATATTTGAAGACATCACATCGATAATAACAGAGTAACAGAGGAATTAGTTTTTTTTATTAGTACTGGTTTGTTTGTTCAGCCCATGACAAAAAAATAATAACAATAATAAATAAATTAAATTTACCTGATAACCTTTAATAGTAGGTTAATTTTTAATGAGTACTGCACTCCGTACTTTATCTGGAGTGCACTAGCTTTTGCCATAAAATTAATGATAAAAAATTATATTTTACTCCTTAAAATGAAATTCAAATTTTAGAAAATATAATTGGGTTAACGGGAGCCCCGGCATTACATCATCATTTTTTTTTATCACAACAATAACCATTTTTTAGGGATACACACCTCTATGTAACCCACGAAAGGTAATAAGCGGTTCCTTTGTGCCTCAGCCTCAAATCAATGCCTCCGAGCCGGTCTTCACTCTTCTTCTCCCCAGACCACAGCCCTCACTGAGAAAACCCACCGTCCGAGAAGCTCACCGCCGTCTGCAACGCATCTTTGCTCCGGTCACCGTCGCGGTGAGGCCATCATCGTCGCAGCTTCCTTTTTTGCCCGTCACCGTTGCCCCTTTCCTCGAACCGCGTCGCTGCACCGTCTCTGTTCCGGTCGCCGTCGCTGTGAGCCCGGCCGTCGCCGTCGCATCTTCGTGTGAGTCCGTCACTGGAGCCCCTTTCCTCTGCGCGCGTCGCTGTCTTCATACGCCATCATCTGCAGGTAAGTAATCCTCTCTCTCTCTCACATTGTGAATGAGTTGAATCTACACTTTGAAGTTGTGAATTTGTGAGTATTTTGATTTGATATATTTGCTTGTCTATCATTTGGCGAAGTTGTGAATCTTGCTGTGAAGTTGTTTGTGCAACTGAATCTTATTCTCATCATGAATTAGAATTTGTGCTGCAATTTAGATATATTTGCTTGTCTTTCGTTTACTAGGTAACTGCAACTTATTTTAGGAAGCTATTGTTAGGAAGCAGGAACCATGATGAATTCAAAATGTTGATTGATATATTTGCTTCTATTTTTCTGTTTTTGGGAGGGTCTCCGAAGCTACTCACTAAGATTCAGAAAAGATTCAGAAGATGGCATCAAGGCAAATGGAAGAGATTCAGAAGAAATTGGCAACACTAAATTACCCAAGAGCCAATGCCCCTGCACAGTCCCTCCTTTTTGCTGGCTTGGAGCGCTATGCCCTGTTGGAGTGGCTCTTCTTTCGGTATGTGATTCTTTGTTTCTTCTAAGTCCTTCTGTTTAGTATTTTGGTGAAATCTATTATCTATGACGAAAACAAGTTAATGTAAATCTTGAAAACTTTGGTAGGTGTTAGGTTTGAATAATTGATATTTTACAACTATCAAGATGTGTGTTTTACTGTGCTCACAGTTTTGATTCACATTTTCAAAATAATTGGGAAATAAGATGATGGCTTGATGGGTATCTTAAAAATTTGGAACAAAAATGATTTCACTATGCTTGGCGTTATAAAAGGAGTGATTGAAATTAGTGCAACCCAGAATGACCTCGTTCCCACCCTGGCCAAAGAGATACAATTTTTATGATCCACAATTTCACAAAGATACAATGAAAACGATGTGCCAGTTTGCCACCCATTTTCGACCATCTGCCTAGTGCCCAGTTGCACAACTATCAAAACTTTCCAATTTTAGTATCCCTAATTTTTACAGTTTCTTTATAGTCTACCCTCTACGTTCCTTGCTTAGACTTAGCTAAGGTCTCTTTCAGTGTTCAATAATGTTAACATGCTTTAGCCTATGTAAAACACTATTTACTAAATCTTCTGTGTTGATTTCCTGTATATTTAACAAGGAATAACATTTGGTCCTCGTAATTACAACAGGCTATTAGGTGATAAGTCACCTTTTTCTCAACAAAACTTACAAGGGGATGTCCTTGATCGTGATGAGGAGACGGCTAGAATTCAGTGTAAGTATTGTCATTGTCATTACTCAATTTCTGAAATGGCTACTGGACACTCATTATCCAAGCTATCTTTGTAGCTACTTCGTGATTTGAATGTATTGTTTAAATATATATCGTAGCAGAAGAAAATAAATCTGTGGTATGTCCAAGTTTGGACCTGATTGGTTTCTTATAACATTTGTTCAAAGCCAACCATCTTTGAACCCTCTAATTATCAACTGTATTCTATGAATATCCTGTTAATGATTTGCCTCGTGTCAATTTCATGCAGATCAGGAACTCTTTACTTCTATGTTTAGTGGAAGTCTTTTTTTTATTTGATTATTCAGTGGTTGTTTACTTGTGACTTGCTCAACTTCATTTCTGTCATATGCAGCACATCTGTTTTTATTGGATTATTATTTTGAACAAATTTGTCTTCCTTGCTTCTTCTGGTTGTGTCTTCTTTCAGAATTTTGGTTCTTATGATTTGCAGATTTGGCAGAGATTGCTAAGTTTCTGGGTATTACGATTGCTGTAGATACAGAAGCCATTCAGGTTAGTCATTGATGTTACATATTTATATATGTATCTATAAGAAGCTCAGAATAGTAGCCTGCTGCTGGATGCATGCTAATGTGTTGCTTTTAAATTCCTTTAGTTTTTGTTGTTTATAAGGGCCCGATTGTGAAGTTTTAAAAGCTATTTTTTTGAGCTTTTGACTTATGAAAAGTTACATTAATGGTATTTGGTACAGTTTTTTAGATATGCTTTTAACTTCGCGAAAAGTTGTTTAAGAGCTTTTGAAGAAGTTAAAAAATTTGACTTCTCTCCTCAAAAACTATTTTATCACTCCTATTTATTACACAACTTTAAAACAAGTACTTCTATAATAACTTTCCAAACACAAAATAACTTATTTATAAGTTGCTTTTAATATAAGTCCTTATTTTAAACTCTTTTTTCAAAAAAACTTAATTAAGTTGTTTACCCAAACTGGCCCTAAGAAGCTTTTGGAGTTTTTGGTAGTCATAATGTTCTTTTTTTTTTCTATATTTCTTTTTTTCCATTGTATTCATTTCTTAAAGATAACATTATTCTATTCCTTACTTTTTTCTTATCCTTTATTCCTAGTCTCTTCATTTACATACCTTCTTTTAGTTTTTTGGTATAAATTTCATTTTTAGATTAGTTTCTTTTATTGCCTTGGTTCACATTGAATTCTATTAGTGCTTACGGGATACCTATTGAAGTATTGATTATTCTTTTCTTAAGAAGCATTTGAGTAGGTAGATACAGTGTTGGTGTGAATTTCAATTCTGATGATTATCGTATGATGTCTTAATTGTATTTCAGTTAACATCATGTTTCTTGTCTTGATTTTGGGAGAGTGAGTTATTTTGAGCCAAGTGCTGAAGGCAGAATGCCAGAATAAGCCACAAACAATCAAGTGACATGGTACAAACCCAGTTGATGTGAAACAAAGAAATCATTTTTGCTGTTCTATCATATTATGTGGCTTAAAGTGCCATCAAATATAGATAGAGTTGTTATTAGCCATCAACTTAAGAAAGTATGAGGCATTGCCAATGCAAGGATTAGGGTAAAATTAGTTGATGAGTTAAACATTAAAGTTTTTTGGCCGGTTCTGGCTCATTATGTGTCTAGTAAGTGCCGCGAGTGATTAATAGTAAAAGCATATCGAATCTTTTCAGTTTGACATGAAGAGATTATTCTAGCACTAGCATGGCCTTGTTTCTAGATATTTTTATTATGCTTCCCTTAGAGTCCTTTGTTTGCCCTATTTTAATGATATAATCTAGGATGAAGATTTTCTTTGTCCAAGTTTTATCTGCTATGCTTTGTTGTAATATTCATGCATGTCATGGTTATCACGTCTTTCCGAAGCTGGTAAATATTAGGCATATTTGTAACAGGGACATGGGAGCTATGAAGACCGTACTGAAATGCTTCGTCTTATTGTAGATCTAGTGGAGGCAACTATCTATGCTGATAATCCAGAATGGAGGTTGTTACTAGTTAAGTGGTATTTTCTTTCTTTTTTTCAATAATTATTGTTTGCACATATTGAATTGACTTACATTTGCTTTACATTCTGTTTCTGGTAGTGTTGATGAGCAGGTATCCAAGGATATACAGTTGATAGATTCCATTGCTGAAAAACAAGCCCAGATTTTCTCAGAAGAATGCAAATTGTTTCCAGCAGATGTGCAGATTCAGTCCATATATCCATTGTAAAGGATTGCTTCCTTTAGTCTTTCTATAAATTACTTATCTTCATATTCAGTGATTACTAATATAGCAACAAATCTTGATTTCAATCATTCCCTAGTGTGCTTTTTATCTAAGGTCACCAACAAAGTAACATTCTGTTTCTTTTAATCAAACTTCATTCAGGCCAGAAGTTTCTGAGCTCGAGGCAAAACTTTCTGAGCAGTCAAAAATTTTGTTGAATCTTCAACAAAAGGTGGATGACTTAGCATCCAAGGTACAGAACATTTTAATGCACTTCTTGTCATTGGATAGGTGTAGAAATTAATCGGCAGCTTGAAATCTTCTATCCATTGTTTCTGCCTCCATGCATATTAATTCACCTAGTAATGCTTTTTATTTCTCATTCATAACTGAATCAAGCCTGCGATAACCCTGTTTTATTTCTTGAGAGAACTCATTATAATTTGGCTTCCTCCTGTTGGCTGAGCTATCACTTCTGTACTTATTTTCATACGGTTGCTATTTTTTCCTGATTGTAGCATGCTTATAATCCAGATGAGGAATATACTGAGGTGGAATCCCAACTTCGGTCACATTTGGAATCTTTCCTAGAAACAGCTAGAACATTCAATACGATTTACACAAAGGTTCGAGCACATTTAGCTTTAGGGCTTGTTCAAACATGCTATTTTATGAGCTGAGAAACAATCACAGTAATGAATTCTATTATTGGTGTAGGAAATTCGTCCATGGACACATATGATGGAGGTCCCCCAACTTCATGGGTTCGGACCAGCTGCCAATCGTTTATTGGAGGCGTACAAGATGCTTTTGAAGGTAACCTGCTTTTGTTGCAAAGGATGTGTTTTCTTAAAAGCCTCACAACTGTGCAAATTATTAGAGTTCAAATTCAAGAAGTGATTTTTTATTAGTTTATTAGTTACAAAAGTATGTGTCATTCAAATATGGAACACCATCAATGCTTTGAACTGATTATCCTGATGAATGGATTCATTTATTTTTATGTTTAGATGGTCATGCTGAGTGCAATTCACATTTACTGCTCTGGGATTTCAAATTTGAAAACATGAAAAATAAAAGAAAGCTATCTTTTGAATGATATTTTCAATGACTTTGCATATATCATAATTACATCCTTTTTATTTGAAACAGTTTCTGGCCAACCTACGGAATCTTAGAGATTCGCATGCAGCTCTTGCCTTTGGATCTTCTGAGACATCTGAAGAGCCCTCTTCTGTAACAAGAATAATTTCTGAATGTGAATCAGCATTGACAGTCTTAAATCGTGATCTTGGAATTCTCTCGGCTTCCATCGCCCGTGAACAGGGAGAGAAGATGAGCGTTTGATGAATTAATAGTAGGAGAAATGTGAGATCAATAGTCGAATATATTCTTTGGCATGCTGTGATCTTCTTGTGCATACTGCAGTGTTCATATTGCGTTGAAATCAGAATAGCTGTCTTATCATACTGGAATTTAAAAATGTAAGTTTCTTCTGTTGAAGGTAGTAAATGAGATGGTAAAAAAAGGATATGAGCATAAACCTATATATGATAGGGTGTAATAGTATACCTCCTGTTTGTTTCTTTTGTTGAAAACTATTTAAATGAAAGTTTCAAAATTTGACTTTTTCTTACGAAGGGGGCCACCTTCCTTCCCGTAATAAACCTACATGCTGTGAAGTTTCTCGGGCAGGCAGCAACAACTTTGCAAACTTGATTTTCTCCATCTCATCTTTGCCATCTGCAAATGCAGGTGTTATCATATACAAACCTAAGTATGAGTTTACAAGAAACTATTTTTTATGTTCCTTTTTTCAAAGAAATGAACAATAGGACAGTTTGACCGAATTAACCAACTACCCTTAAAATTGGTTTGGACGTTCAATTTAAAGTAAAAGGTAAAAACCTGTTGTCAGGAAACTAACAAATTTGGAAAATTGGTAAACCAGTTCAGTTTTTAGCAATTAACAAAATAAAAAACGATTCTTCAAATATATTTTATACATAAGTATATTATTTTATTATGTCTAATTCAACTTTAGTTAAATTTTAATTTTACCTGTACGTTAACTGATTTAATTTTTAGAACTTGATATTGATATGGTGTATTTGATATAATTTGTTTTTTTTTTTTTTTTGTCAAGTAGATTGGATACACCTATCCATTCAACATTTAAGGGTTCATATTTAACACTTGGTGTACTCACCAAGGTTTAAATTCGGATACTACATATTAAGAGTCATATAGTTTAACCAGTTGAGCTAGGCCTCAGCTATTCATCAATATTTACCATTGAATGGTTAGTGTATGAAACTGTACTCTGCAGTCAATCTAACGGCCATATTTATGATCATTCAAATAAAGTAAAATCAATCAAGTGCCAATTGACGGCCTTAATTGTTTTGAGCAACAAGAAAAGTTCAATAGATAGATTTTTTCAAAACCTATTAATAGAGGCAATTTACTTTAATAAACCAATAGCATTCCAATATTACCCAGATTCCCAAGTTGTAAAAGGCTACTTAAATGTCTCAAGTTGCATTTCTATATAAATTGAATTTAATAAATTCAATTTATCTAAATACGTACTAAATCAAAGTCATGGGATTCGAATTGCATGCAAATAGATTTCACGTATAAATCGAAACTAGTGACTTCGAATTAAACAACCATACTAAATCGATACAATGGATTCGATTTATATATGCTAGTAAATTGAATCCATTCAATTCGATCTATAGATGTGAAGACAAGCCCATGGTAAATCAAAACACATAGATTCGATTTACATGCAACACCTCTCTCAAGCAATTCGAATCCAATGAATTTGATTTATGGTGAAAATGGCTATGTATATAAATCGAATTTCATTCATTTGAACTACAAAACATACAAACCCCACACCTAATCCCACCACCCAAATCCGAAATCATCGGAAAGCAGCTTAGGAATATTGGAAGTTGAACACATGGAGGACGACTCGAATCGTCTATATCGGCTAGATGGAGTCGCGCATATTGCTGGCGCCATCCACCTCGAGGTTAGTGAACAAATTTTTTTTTTAAACATAGATTAGTCTTTCTAGTGATGTTAACATAAATCGCGTGGTAGTTAGTTAGAGTATTCTAGTGATGTTAATACAAGTGCATATTAGAAGTAATAAGCTATTAGTTGGTTAGATTTTAATAACTTGAAATGGTACCAAAGAAGGTTGTTTAGGATTGTAGGATATGTTAGATTTTTGAAGTTATTAGTCTTGTATTCAACGAGACTTGGTTGATGAGTGCTATAACTTTTTTGAGTTTTTTGAAAAAATTAATATAAATATTTTCTGTAACTATGATTTTTTGAGTTAGATAATTATGATTAGAAATGTAGGATATGTTAGATTTTTCAGTTTTTTAATCCTTTTTGTATTCTCTGTGTAAACGTGTGGAACTATATGCTTTGGTGATTTTTTTTAAAGTTAGAGCATGCAATGTTTATCATTTTCAAAATTTCATGCATTGGAAATTGTATTGTGACGATTGTGATAAGAAATTTTCTATTGTTGTGCAGTCCCATCACTGCATCACCAGCATGGGACGGCAACATGGTATGGCATTAGACGATAGGATCATTTCGTACTTGCAGATGGCTGGTTTATACCATCTTGCAAGACTGAACGAGACATGTTTCGATTGGACGAGCCATTGGTCAGCGCATTCGTGGAGAGATGGCGGTCTGAGACGCACACTTTTCACATGCCGTTCGGGGAGTACACGATCACGCTCCAGGATGTGGCATACCAACTAGGGCTCGCAATCGATGGTTAGTATGTCAATGGATGCCTTACGGACTTTGCGTGAAATATCGAGGGGGGCCGCCCGGTGTGAGTATGGTTTGAGGAGCTGTTGGGTATTTTCCCTCCTGTGAACTGCATCGACAAGTTCACGGTGAAGTGTACATGGTTTCAGGAGACATTTAGTGAGCTGCCACAGGAGGTAGACAATGAGATGGTTAGGAGGTATGCCCGTGTATATATCATGATGCTCCTATCCACACAGCTGTTCGGGAATAACTCAGGTACCCGCCTCCACATTCGTTGGCTACCCTTTATTGCCAGGCTAGAGGACAGGGTCAGTATAGTTGGGGTCTGCTACACTGTTATGGCTATTTAGGTGCATGTGCCGTGTGGCTAACAGAAATGTTGTTAAGTTGGCCGGTATTTTGCAGCTCCTCTATTCGTGGATCTTCTGGAGGTTCCCTGGTTTCTGACCAGATGTGTTTGATGTCTTCTATTGGTCATTAGCGTCCAGGTACTCTCCCTTTAATTATGCATCATCTTTTTAATAACATGGTGGTTTACTTTATTGTTAATTAAATGTTGTAGTTTTTGATGGTCAGGTTATTAGCCCATGTTGAGCAACAAGGGGCCTCGTGTTGTGTATTGGAGGCTTAGGATAAATTTACTCCAGTCCGTTGATGTGAGTATCTTTTGCTCTCAATCTATTTATAACTAGATTAGTATTTGTATCTTTTACTAGTTATGGTGACTAACGATAAATACTTGTATGCACAATTCTTGTGGATGCCGTATAACTTGCCAGATGTTGTTTAGGTGGTGCACCAACAGCTTGCAATGACGAAATGCATCAATACACGGTGGAAATGTCCAGAAAAGCCGATGGAAATAAGCTGCAGAGTCATCCACCTGCCCACCAACCCGCACAGGACTCGGCTTCAACACCGCAACACTGCCTGGCCTCATGATCTGAACACCCAATACCCATCGTGACAAGTCATTGTATGACTCCTCCCAATCTCTGTAAACATGGGCCACGACTTTCTGTTTAACCATCCAAACTCTCCTGTAAGTTGGTCTGAACCCGAAGTGTGCCTCCGAATGAGCCATGCGCACCCGTTGCCGAACTCCTTGCACTTGGCATAGTACTTACGATGATTGGATTCCAATACCTTGTACTCAACCCCACGACAAATGCTACAACTCTTCACGCTTAACACCACTTTTTCTTTATCCTGAAACTGCTGACCAACTTGAAATTCAGATACGACTCTTGTGTTCTTTGCCTCTCTAGCCTCGAAGCCAACAGGTACTCCCAGATCCTCTAAGGTGCCATGGCATCCAAGTCCAAAGCTGAGAAGTATGGGTGGTACTGTTAGTACCCAAATTAGATGCTCCCCCACCCACAACTGGAGTCGGCCGTAGTGTGTCATCGTCACTATCATCCGCTATTGTAGCGGGCTCCACATCAACATCATCATGCAGTGCATCCTCAACCCCATCAGGTATTCCAACCTCTCCGAAGATCAGGACCATTGCAAATGAAACGGGCGTCGCAAATGCTACCTCACCCGACGGTCAAGTCTCACTAACTCTGGCATTACCACTGTGGTTCAGATTTAATGCAAAGGAAGGAGAAGCAACTAAAACTGCCTCAGGTGCAACGACTGGCGTAACCGACGAGGCACCAACAGGCATGGAACTAAAGCAAGCTAGATGTCCTGAGGATTGAGGATTCTGATTCGAAACTTTAGAACTATACGACATCCACAAGCTTTGCCAACAGTTCCAGAGTCCTCACCTTGAGAAACTGATGACGACAATGGTGCAGAACTTGCAAATCCTCATCACTGCTAATAACAAATGAATCATACTTCACATAATCGCGTAACACGGATATCGGGATTCTATAGAACAACTTCTTCACCCGTTTGATGTAAAGCAAACCTAGTTTTTGGAGTATAGTATTCTTAAACTTAGTAAAACTCGTCGAAAGTTTGAGAAAAACACTCAGCGGGTCCTTATCAATAAATTTAATACCTGATCACATTTTTTTCTTAATTGACCCTCTATAGTGTACAAGAACTACAAAACTTTCATCATTAGCCATTGTGAATTTCATTACGGTAAAAAATTCACGTTGAGTTCGTATTTATAAACGTCAATAATGTATAAACCGAATTAAGTGCATTCAATTTAATCATATAATGCCATACATATAAATCGACCCTAATGACTTCGTTTTACCTAAAAAGCTACATTATGGGGTGTGAACTACGGAGTTAGCATGGCATGGAACCTTGGCATAAGAAGAATGGAGGCTGAAGTCAATTCAGTAACCGTCTATGAAGAACTCACAAGAGCGAGAGGACAACAAAGTTACAACCCGCTGGTAAGAAACATTATGGAGATGATGAAAAAGACTACGGGGATTAGTATATAAGCACGCATACCTTAAGAAAATTTTTGTGCCGATTAACTTGCAAGAAGAAGTATAACACTTGCTATTTCCAGTTTATTGATAATCCCTCACAAAAACTAAATGTGATAAACAAGAAATTTTTTTTCGATTAACTCTTAGTAAAAAGTAGTTTTTTTTTTCTTTCTTTTGGGCCTAGACCCCAATGTATCAACAACAAAAGACTTTAGTATGACTAATAATATTACATGTTGAGGATTAATTGATAGAAGTAATGTGTCTTTAAAGATAGAGGTTTAGGGTGTTAAGACATGGTTAAAGGTGACAAACGGATCTAAACTTGTCGGGTCGACTCACGTAACCTGCTAAAAAATGCGAGTTGGGATAGAAAATTGAGATCGCCATACATCAAAAGCCTGCTTAATTTGTAC
Source organism: Arachis stenosperma (assembly GCF_014773155.1). Classification (NCBI taxonomy): domain Eukaryota; kingdom Viridiplantae; phylum Streptophyta; class Magnoliopsida; order Fabales; family Fabaceae; genus Arachis; species Arachis stenosperma. The sequence goes on from NC_080383.1 coordinate 61,360,034, forward strand.
TACTTAAATCGTGGGTTTTGGCAGGAGGGTGCGAGCTTTATTCTCACTGGGCTCAGTTTTTTTTTGTCAGGAATATTTTTTTGTAATTTTTTATTCCAAAATCCAATGATGTTATTGACCTGCAAGAGAATGAAGATAAGAATTGAATATGTTCTAAATTAGTGTTTTGAATTATGTTTATTTTATTTTGAAGATAATATTTATTTTGCTTTGGACAATGTTAGTTTTATTATTGTTTCAAAAAATTTAGTTTATAATTATGTTTATTACATATTTATAATTATACAAATTTTAATATTTGTGTATTTAAAAATTATAATTTTTTTATATACTTAAAAATTATAAATTTAATAAAATGATTATAAAAATATATATATTATTTAATACTTACACTTATTCAATGATGCTTATCCTTATACAATCCAAAGAATATATAAAACCATAGCCACAGAAAAATTATCATTATTAATAATGTGAACTTTATAGTCTTTGGTTACGTTGCGAAGCAGTTCGCGTCTACATCTTCGTTAACGTTCTAACATATCTGGACTGCTACAAGAAATTCCCAACGTAGTATATGAACAAATTAAACAGCACCGAAGGATAAGGTTTGAGCGCAATTGGTGTTATTCCTGGCTTTGATTTTGATTTGCTCTGAGATTTCTCTGAAGATGGTGATTGCAATTGAGATTCTTCGTCATCATCATAATCTGATGATACTTCAATAGATGAGGACGAGGAAGGGGCAAAGTAATTCAATAGGAAGGACATGAAAAACGGAGAATTCTACTAATGGAATTGGATTAGCTAGTTAAACTTTTGAAAATAGTTTAGAGAATGGATGAATTTCAGAGTGAATAAATAAATAATAATGATGTATTGGCTTATGTTGAGGAATTAGTGGACTATAACTTATACTTGCATGTTATGGTTTTATAAATGAGAGTTTGGCGCGTTAATTAGTTGGTCATCTTGCTTATCGAGTAAGGAGAGCATCTTAGAAAAATCATATCAAGTGGTCGTTTGTGGCTGCTTTAGACCCAGTCCTGCGTTTGTATAATTTTGTATTTGCCCATGAAAGAAAAGAAAAAAAAAAAAGCAAAACGATCATTTTTGGATAAGTTACATAAATAAATCAAATATACTTTAAAATGATATAATTGTAATTTTTTGAAAATTATTACACATTTGTGTTATTTTTAATTTTATGTAAATTGCTACAGGATCATACAAATTACGTTGAGATGCTGCTATGTAAAAATCGCTATAAGATGTCGCGGTTTATGAAAGAATTCCATTAAGTATAAATCGCCATAGGATCTAGCAGTTTATAAAGACATAGTGGGTAGGGTAATCTGCTGCAACGGATTATGTACACCTGGATTTTATATATATACATATATACGGTGTTAAATTCGTTGATAGTATATTTATTTATATACCAATTTTAAAATATGGTATTCCAAAATTTTGGAAAGAGTAATTATTTAAATTAGTTCTTAAATATTTTAAAAGCGGACATTTTAGTCCACAAGAAAAATTAATACAAAAAAATATTTTTAAAGTTTTACTCCGGTAAATAAATCAGTCTCCAATTCATTTTTCAGCGGAGTAATTACTCAAATCAGTCCCAAAGAATTTTAGAAGCGGACATTTTAGTCCAAAAAAAAAATTAATACACAGATTAATTTCCAACATTTTTCTCTGCTTGACATAACAGTCCCTCGTCTATTTTTTGGCATGACTCACTAAATTCTTCAAGTATTTATTAGAAAAAGAATATTAGTAGATATTATAATCTAATTAAATTTTAAAGTTAAATAGTAGGTTATATTTCATTAATTATTGAAAAATGAAATACAAAGATGTCCAAAAATAGGACAGCATAATACAAGGTGGGAATTTCCGAAAATAATACACTGAAGGTATTCATTCAACGGTATATAGTCGAAAAACGAAGAAAAATCTTAAAGAAGAAAGAATGATAAATCAAATTGAATAAAACTAAGAGTTTGCCTCATGGAGATGATGATCTACACTGGGAGTTCTTTGTATTTCACGGAGCAACTTGACAGAACTTGCTAGAATGGCAGATGACATAGAAGTAGAACCTTCAAAAATTAACTAGTGCGAGCTTTCCAGCAGTTCCAACAAATGATGGCAAGCAACTGAGACTTACTGTAAGCATTTTTCAACGGGTTAAGCATCTCTGTTGATGCAGTCTACCATGTCCAAAAGTCGTTAGGGTTCTGAGGGGGAAGACAGTCATAAAAATAACTCTGAGACCATATTTCTTTAATTCTAGAGCAATCGGTCAAACAATGAGTGATTGTTTCTGTTGCTTCATGACAACAGGGGCATATTGACGATATAGATGGCATGCGGTGATGAATCTGAGCAAGCACCGGAAGCCGGCTATGGAGAGCTTTTCAGATAAATAGCTTAATTTTGTGAGGCAAGTCCACGACTTTTTCTGCTGCATATAATTAGGGCAAAGCTCCAAAGGCAGATGGTAAAATAAATAGCCAATTCTGTAACCTGAAGTTATATCATATTGCTTGGATTTGTTCAAATTCCATTGTAATTTATTCCTACTCTGCTGAATTTTAACTGACAAAATCCTGTCTGCAATGTCTTGGAAAAATAACTCTTGAATCAGATTTTGATTCAAATCCTGTCTTCAGTAATTAAATATTTAACTCTTGGAACCAACTCAAAAATAGCCTGTCTATTTGGAATGTCAAAAATCATTAAAGAATACGGAAGATGCAGCCAAAGATCCTCAAAGGTTGGATATTCTCTCCAGTACCCACAGCCCAGTTAAGACCTTTTTCAACAATCTTTCGACCTTCTAGTATGCTCCTCCATCCCCAAGAAGGTAAGACTCTAATTTTTGCCATTATAGCATTACTATTGCTAAAGTATTTACCTCTTAGGATTTTTTATAATAAAGAAGTACGTTGCGTTACGAGTCGCCAAAATTATTTGCCTAAAAGCGCCAGATTTTGGATTCTGAGATCTTTAAATCCAAGGCCTCCTTCTATTCGTGGGCGAGTCATAGTGTCACAGCTAATCCAAACCATCCGCCTTTCAGAACCCTTTTGTCCCCACTAGAACTGAGAAAGTAGAGAGTGAATTTTCGAAATTAAATCATCAGGCAACTTGAAGCAAGACAATGTATAAATAGGAATAGCTTCTCCCACTGCCTTAAGCTATACCTGTCTACCAGCTGAAGTGTCAGAAATTATCTCCTGAAGAGCCTAACACCAACTAGGATTAAGGTAGTTGAGTTCCACCTCCCTATTTGTGTGCCTATTTTAATTACTGTTTCTCATGTTTAGATTTACATGATCACTAGTAGCATTTAAGTTTTTATTTAAGTTGCTGTCTTTTAATTTAGGAATTGCATGAGCATTATTAGGATTTAAGTTTCTAGTTTCCCTATTTTTTTTCCAATTAGGTATAAAATATTCTTCTTATCATCCCATTGAACTTAAATAAAATTTTGATTTTTTTAGAAGCAGTAAAGATGCATGAATTTCGAGTTATATCATAAGAATAGTTCAATTATTTTGATGTGGTGGCATTGCTTTTACTTTTTTAATTCATGAATAAACAATGTATATTTGATGTTGGAGTTAAGAACGTTGGCTATTGAAAGAATGATGAAAAAGGATATTATTGGTAATCTAAAAAATCCAAAAATTGATTCTTGAAGCAAAAAAAAAAAAAAAGCAGCAAAAAGAAAGAAAAAGAAAAAGAAAGAAGGAAAAAAAAGCAAAAAGAAAAAGGCACTAGCTCTTTAAACCAATAGGCAAGAGCAAGGGTCCAAGGTTTTGAGCATCAATGGTTAGGAGGATGTAAAAGAAACAAAATCTTGGCTTAAAAGTTTAAAAGAGCTGATTCCCCTAACTATATGCTTGTGGTGTGAAGGTGTCAAGTGAAAAACTTGAGACTGAGCAGTTAAAGTCATGATCCAAAGCAAAAAGAGTGTACTTAAGAACTCTGGACACCACTGGCTGGAGATTCTAGCAAAGTTGAATCACAATCCGAAAGGGTTCACCCAGTTAAGTGTCTGTGGTGTTTATGTATCTGGTGGTAATACAGGAAAACAAGGCGCTTAGGGTCAAAGCCAAGACTCAAAAGAAACTGTGTTCAAAAATAAAAAAGAACTAAACTAGGAGAGTCAATAATACCATCTCGATTCTAAGTTCTTAAAGATGCCAGCACTTCTAAGCTTCAAAGGAAAGTGAGATGCCAAAACTATTCAGAAGTAAATAGCCACTAGTCCCACTCATCTAATTGAAATTGAGCTTCATTGAAAATTATGAGATTTATTGTATCTTTCTCTTCTTTTTAATCCTACTTTGTTTTTGGTTGCTTGGGGACAAGCAACAGTTTAAGTTTGGTGTTCTGATGAGCGGATATTTTATATGCTTTTTGGCATTATTTTCATATAGTTTTTGTTATGTTTTGTTCAAGTTTTATTATATTTTCATAGGTTTTACTGAAAAATTCACATTTTTGGATTCTACTTTGAGTTTGTGTGTTTTATGATGATTTCAGGTATTTTCTGGTTAAAATTGAGGAGTTTTGGCAAAGTCCGATTTAGAGGCAAGGAAAGCGTAGCAGATGCTGTCAGATTCTGACCTCCGTGCACTCAAATGAGAATTTCCAAAGCTACAAAGGTCCAAATGATACGTTCTCAATGTCGTTGGAACGCTAACTTTTAGAGCTTTCCAGCAATACATAATGGTCTATACTTTTCTTCGAAGGAGCCTGCCCATTCTGGGTGTTGAACGCCAAAGAGCTACAGCTGGCGTTCAATGCCCTAAAGGAGATCCAAAACTGGTGTTGAACGCCAACCACCCCCTAATGGGTGTTTAATGCCCACCAAGAGCAAAAGGCAGCATGCTTCACTTCCCATTCCTCAAAGTGGACGCCAAGGTCAACCCAAGTACTCAACCAAAGTGGGCCCAAGGATGGATTTTGCACCTCTAGTCTATTCTATCATATTTTTGTACTTCTTAGTTACTAGGTTATTATATATAGAACAAAGATCACCCCTATTAGAGATCTTTGCCCATTCGAATTTACATTACTATTTTCTATACAGTATGAGAAACTGAACCTCCTATGTTAAGGTTAGGAGCTCTATTGATTCTTATGGATTAATAATATCACTATTCTATTTCAATCTATGCTTGATTCCATTCTAAGATGTATCTTCGTTCTTCATCCTATTGAATTGGGAGTGTAACTTGATTGTCATCCCTATTCTACATTGGTTCTTGCGAGTCCTTGACAGGATAGTATTGAACCACAAGCTTGATTATACATCTCTTAGACGGCTAATCCACGACTTCGTAGGCGACTTGGAGACATCAGTTCAGCTGAGGTACGGGGCGATTAGGGCCTTTGTGGTATAGGCTAGAATCACGAGGTAGCATTCTCTGATCCAAAAGATCCGACATTGTCTATGGCATTTTGAGTAGGATTACCAAGGGAATGGACTGCAAGAGCTTCACCCCTATTCAGATTGGATGACCACTGACCTGGCGTTTGATATGAAGTAGAGGAGATTAATGACCACTGACCTGGCATTAGTCACTTACAGCCTGCCATGGAATGCATCATCAGAAGTTAAAGTAGACAGATGAGAAAAGTTGATCCAGAAGGAGGAAGCATCTCAGAAGCCTCAACTGTTCTCTTATCATTGATTTCACACCTATCCACTAACACTTTATTTATTCTGTTTTTATGCGTTTTACACAAAAACTATATTTTCTATCCGCTTGATTAAGATCTACAAGATAGCAATTTCTTGTTCAATCCAACAATCTCCGTGGGATCGATCCTCACTTACCAGAGGTATTACTTGGACGACCCGGTACACTTGCTGGTCTATCTGTGCGAAACTTGCGGAGTTCAATTTCACGCACTAGCTGTAAAATCGACAGACGAGCTCATTAGTCATAAGGCAGACATACATCATATGCATTTGTATGTTTTGCTTCGGTGTGCATTGTTTTGGTTTGCTTATCTATTTAACTATGCTTATCTACTATTTGGCCTACTTGTTGTATTTGCATCCTATCTGTGTTTTTCTTGTTTGTATTGTATGTGTGTGCAACAAAGAGATCCCTCATGCTGGTGGTGGTGAAGCTGAAGGTTATTTTTCTGATGTGATGATTTGATTGCTGATTTGGTTGAGTTGCTTGAGTTGGGTGCTGTGATTTATTTTTGATTGAAGTATTAGTAAAGTATGAAAAATCAAGCTGATTCACCATAGACTTAATGAACCTATGCTTGGAACAAGTTGGTCATTCATACAGTCGAAAAAACTGATTAAGATTTTCTTATAAGAAAAGAAATGTTTTAGATTTCTAAAAAAAATAAATATTATTTCTTTAAAAATGTTTTGGATGGTTAGCCATTGGTTTTCAAAAGATTCACAGGACGAAGATAATCACTGCTTTAAAATCAATTCTTAAACTCTCTACTGAGAATCCTTTTGAGGACGATGCTCTCACTCCCCTACAAATTTTTTTTTCAGTGACAACTTCAGGAAGCTTTGGCATGAAACCGCGATTGAACTACAGAACTTTATGTATATATATGTTTTCATTTTCTATATTTGATTTAGTCTTATATTTTATTTTACTCCTTGTCATTTGTCATTTTAAATTTTAGAGGGACAGGACCTGTATATTAAGAAGTTTTGGATAAGTCTATGTATTTATTATGATAAGAATACGATATGTGACTATGTAATTTTAAAGCAAAGGCTCAATATTAAATAAAAAGTATCAAATTAAAGGATTAGAGGTAAGTAACAGTTGAACTATTAGTATGATCATGAGATGTTAAAAGTAAGGGTGTTACAAAGGGTTTGGTGATGGAGTATTTGGAAGAGAGAGAAAATAATATTTTAGAGATGATGAAAATGAATAAGTTTTGGAGGGTAAAATTGGAAAAAAAATTGACCATAGTTTGACTAAAACATTTGAAGATAAGGATAAAACTGAAAACAAATTTAAACTTATTAGGGGTATTTTTAAAATTTTTAACAAATTTCAAGGATAAAAATATACTTTATTTTTATATTAATGATTTTAACTAATATTAATTCAAACGACACTGAATTTTTTAAATTTATACAAAATAATTTTTTTTCTAAAATTTCAATTTCACAATAAGTTTTATTCAAAAAATTCAAAAATAAATAAGAATTACTAGATTAAAAATAGAACAATTAGCAATAAAAATGAGTAGACTAATATATAGATCTTAAAAACTCAGAGAAAAAAATATCAAATAAATTATAAATAAAAATTCAACTTGTAAAAAATTATTAAATTCGCAAAACAAAAAAAATCAAAATGATAATAAAATAAACATAGAAAAATAATATTAAAAAATTTATAAAAAATAATAAAATAATAAAACAATCTTTTAATAAAATTTTTGTTAAAAATTTAAATTTTAAATAAATTAAAAAATTAGTATTAAAGTCAAAGTAACGATTTCAAGAATATAACAATATTTTTTAAATTAAAAGAATTAGGTTGATGACTAATTGATTGCCAAAAATAATAAATTCGAATAATTTTATAATATTTTTCTGTATTAAAATCTTGATTAAAGATTTAAAATATTTATATGACGAAAAGTTGAAAGATAAAAGGAATAAAAATCTATGTACCCGCTTGATTTTCTTGCTTCATTTTTCTCTGTTTGTTTGTTTTGTGTTAGTGAAGATTATTTTTTTTTCTCTTAATAATTCTTTTAGTATGTATACATCCAAACTCAATAACTTGTTTTAAACAGAAGTGATGAAGATCAGAATCAAAGAGACCTGGCCTTAAGATATTATTTTTCAGAAAATCGAAGTTACACGCACGTATGACGTATATATAAGAATAACAATTCATCAATTTAAATATAAGAAGTTTAATATTTAATTTATTTATTTAGTTTATCTAAATAAATCTCATACAGTCATAAGTTATAAGCCTTCCGACAATAAAAATTAAAGCTCCTTTAATTAAAGAAAGAACTCTATTCTCACAAATAGTTAAGACTACTCATCATCTTTTAAATCCGATGACAACTTTAATTTGATATAGTAAAATTTCTGTGTATATGCCGATATATATGCTTAATTATTCATAGTATACCAAAACAATTTAGTCCACATAACTAGTGAAGATGCTAAAAGGAAAGATTTCCCATCCGCAATTAATGTTAGATAGCGACAAATTTTTCTGAGCATATATGGAAGAAGGTTCCAGGCACCAAAACTCTCCAATAGTAAGAAACATACACATATTTGGTTTGTTGACTGGAATAAAAAGTTGTGTAAAGCAGCCACAAAAGACTGAACCCGTTACACGCATGAATGTTCAAAGAGATTGCTCCCTAAGCTAAATGACCAACGCGGCAATTTCTTAGTTTTCAAAATCATGTGATATACGTTGCTATATATAGAGGCCCATACTCGAGTAATTAATTCCATTCACTTATAACTCACAAGCACCAAGACAGTAATCTGTATTCTCTTTGTCTTACAAACAGAAACGATATCCAAAACGAAGCCAAGTGACGAAGATACTTTAGCACAACCAAATTAAACTATAGTGTGAGAGGGGAAAAAAATGGGGCTGATGTCACCATTCTTGAATTGCTTTGTTGCAACCTCATCCTCATCGGCACAAGTGTCAGATTATTGTGAAGGACAAGGTTCTGATCGTTCGAAATCATCAGCATCTTCTTCGGAGAAACCAAAGAGCAAGTCATCAAAAGTTCCAATTGTAGTTTCTTATTTCCCAGTCAATTATTATCCCTCACGCTTGTAGCGCGTATTGATCTATCTCATCACTAATGTGTATGACTACTTAATTTTTACGATTGATTTATTCTTTATGTAAGATTTCATTTATTTTTATAGTAACAGTGTAACATATATTAAATTGTATTTTTAAGTTCATGCGAACTTAAATAAATTTACTATTTACAAGTATTCACAATTACGTGAAAAAAAAAAAAAAAAATCAATTATGGTTGTCCGTTTTGTTGGTAAGCGCCAGCAATTTCAATACAAATAATTATATGAGTTATATTATTTTAGTAATTTCCAGAAATACTACTAGAAAACTATTTATTATAAACGAATATTTTGCAACAAATCTTATTCCACGGAAATACAGACAGATTTTATGGGGGAATTTCTGTCAAAAACGAAGGAAAATGAATTAACATAAATTACAGACAGAAAGGAGAATCTCTCGATAATTCTGTGGGAAAAATTAATTTTTTTCGTGAGAAATAATTACCAATAAAAAATCTATTTGTGTTTAAATGAACAAAAATACTGCGTTTTGTTAAATTACAGACAAAAATTCTGTCTATAATGAGATAATACTCAATTTGGTCCCTGAACTTACACGCGAGACTCAATTTAGTCCCTGAAGTTTTAATTGCCTCTATTTAGTCCCCAAACTTTGTGAACATAACTCATGTTAGTCCTTGAAACAATTTTCAACGTACAAATGTTAACGGAACACTGTTGTGACAGCCGGATGCCACGGTAAACTTTGTAAAATAGTGTCGATTTCGTTTTGGCACTCAAATAACCCAAAAACAACATCCTAAATGGTGTTTATTAAAATTTTATCTAACAAAATAAGTAATACGATGCTGTTTTTGAGCTACTTAAATGTCAAAACCAAAATTGCATCATTTTACAAGTTTTAACGTGACATGTGATAGTCTACAACAGCGTTCTATTAACGTTTTTATACTAAAAATGTTGTCAGGACTAATATGAGGCACGTTTATAAACTCCGGGGACTAAATAGAGGCAATTGAAACCTCAGAGACTAAATTGAGACTTGCGTGTAAGTTCAGAGACCGAATTGAGTATTATCTCGTCTATAATTTAAAATATTCCGTCAAAAAAATTGAGTTAAGCCTAGCATTACCCTCACCTTATCGAACTCTATTCACACTCCACACAAATAAAACGAGTTTCTTCCTCTCTCTGTCCACGAGCTGCTTCTTCTCTCCGTTGCACGAGCTTCTTCCGTCGCTGCCGTAACCGCTCGCGTCTCACGATCTCTCTCTGTCATCCCTTGCGTCGCACGAGCCCCTCCGCCGCCGCTCTTGTTGCGTCTACTCCCTTTGTCGCCATCATTGCAGAACCCTATCTGCCACTCTTGTCGCGTCTGCTCCCTTCATCACCGTCGTCGCACGAGCTCCCTTCGCCACTGCTCTCATCGTATCTGCTCTCATCACTGACCTCAGCAACGGCCAATCGCCGGTCATCCTCATCCACCGGTTCAGGAATCACTACACTCATCCTAATTCAAATTGGTATGGTTTCGCATCGCTTTCAATTTTGAATTCTTCTCATTTGAAATTTTTTAAGTTTGTTCTTTTGTGAATTTTTAACGATGCAGCTTTTGTGGCTCCAATCTGCCATGTGGGAATCACATGTACACAAAATAAGTCACTTCATCTCTTCTTCGGTCTATATCTTTCAATTTTTCGCTAATTTGAATTTCCTAAACTAGTTAATACTAGTTTAGAATCATCAATTTCAGTTTTCTGCTATCAATTTAATACAGTTAATACTAGTTTGGATAATCATTTACTTCATCAGTTTATTGCCATTGCCATTTTCAGTATCTGATTTGTTTGTGTGAGAAATGAATGTGGTGGATAGGTTTTTAATTTTATTTTAATATCATTGGATATTAGGAAAATCATTTGAAAGTGTATAGCAGTATTAAGAGAGTTCTTGGTCATGCACCTGCAGCCACAAGTTCTTCACAGCATTTCTGAGGTATATAAAATGTTCAATGATATTATTTTATAATGGATACATGCTGAATTGTAAGGTGTGTTGTATTGTATTATATTGTATTGTGTGTGATGTTGAATAATTGAAGTGTTGATCATGGTATGATTAAAGTGAACATTATATTATCATAAAGAATGGTGTGTGCTGGCAATGAAGCAGAAACAATTTGTAAATAAATATATGAGATGCAGTCACTTGAGCTTATGGTAAACTATTTAACTACCAATGTATACTTCTGAGTTTTTGAAATTTTGAAAGTTGATAATGTATGTCTCTTCAGAATCTTTTACTTGGTTTTTGTCTTTTTGATATCTTATTTGAAGCATTGTTTAATGGATATCGGATGATTAATGTAGCTGATTCCACCTAATGAGAAAATGCTTGCATGTTGCAGTTTTTAGGACTGGTGCTGTAAATGCTGCATCAGGATCAGCCTATACAGAGTTTGGAAATACCAAGGTCATTGTATCTGTGTGAGTAATTCTCTTAATTGGATTGTGTTAATTACTAAATCAGCTTGCTCTGGTGTGTTTTTTCGTAGCTCTCGTTTGTTCTTTCGTGTAACATGGATTCCTGTGTTAGCTTACTTGCTTGGTGCTGCCCCAAGAACACTTGCCACTTCTGCACCCTAATTCTATCTGGAGAGCCGACAACTCTGTCAAAACATCTTCAACTCTGGAAATATAATAAAGCTTCCTCATATTCCTTTAATGTATGCACAAAATTTGGCTTCTGTAAATGAGTTCATTGGGCAGTCTTGGACTCCTGGGATAAGGTATATATATCCTTCAATTATAATCATTTACACCATTTTCATCATAACTTTCAGAGCTATGTAATAGTATTTATTCACAGGTTAATGCTGTAAAGTGATGATCTCTATTTAGTATGCATTCAAGCCAGTAATTTCCTTACTCCCTCGATATTTACTCACTAGGTCTTCTCTTTATTACAGACCATACAAAATCAGATCACCAACTATACCTTGTCATCCCAGGAAAGCATTTCAAACAAAGAGGAATGGTTCTCCCATTTCAACCTCTTTCCATGGCTTTCAGCAATATCAATTACTATGTGGATGTCCCTTTGGTGCGTAAAAAGAAATCCCCATCGCCCCTAAATGTATTCTTAAAGATATTTGATTAACTATTTCTTCAGGAATTGAAACAACAAGGGATACAAGAAGAAAGACTGCAATTGCTTGTTAATGTTACTGGAGCTTTTAGGCCTGGAGTGTTGACAGCATTGGTTGGAGTAAGTGGGGCTGGAAAAACCACACTAATGGATGTCTTGGCTGGAAAAAAAACTGGAGGTGTTATAGAAGGGAACACATACATATCTGGTTATCCCAAAAGGCAAGACAGTTTTGCAAGAATTTCTGGTTATTGTGAGCAGACAGATGTTCATTTCCCTTGCTTGATTGTCTGGGAGTCGTTATTGTTCTCTGCTTGGCTCCAGTTATATTCAGATGTTGATTTTAAAATGCAAAAGGTAAAGAGTTACAAAGGTGTATATTCTCCTTACTACATGCAACATATGCTAGTTTCTATTATATAAATATTTTTTTGGTGAATTCTATCATATCATATAGAAGAGAGATTCTTTCTATATGTATAGAAATTGTTGTCATTCTCCTAGAAAAATAAGTCTCTAGAGAGAGAGAGAGAGAGTGCAATTAAAACTATAATGGAAGATAAAAGCTAATCTTGGTGCAGGGTGTGGACCCACTACAATGGATTAATTAAAATATTTAATGATGTAAAGTTGATTAGTTATTAATTACGAATGATAATGATAGGCTGTTTTTTTTTAATGGATTTAAGTTTCTGGGGCAGGCCATTTTTTTTGGATTTGGGTCTTAATTGAATTTTTTTTATGAAAAACGAAAATAATAAACATAATATCTTATGGATTTGGGGGTTATTTGAATTTTTTTTTGTTTGAGTCTTAATTTATTTTTTCTGTATAGATGTAGGTATTGATTGATTTTTTTTATGAAAAGTAGACAACTTTTTTTGTCATGGAAGATGTATTTTTGTGTTCTTGAAAATATTAATTTAGTCTTATTTTCACATGTTATTTTTATTCTAATACTCTCAGCAATCTTATTCTTAATAATGTTTTAGACTATAATCATTCATTAGTTATGATTTTGTTATTAGTTATATGGTTCATTTTTATAGTAGGATAAATAATTTACGTTATAAAAAATTTATAATAGTGCACAAGAATAAAATACTTTAGCATTTAGAATTTAATATTTGCTCGTTTAGAGTTTATTTTGATGATAATATTTTTTGTACGTGATAAAATTTTTGTATTATAACGATTATAAATCGATGATAGAATTTAGTGTTTAATTGGAATTATTTTCGTAAAATCTTGGCAAAAATTTTGAATATATTTAGTAAATATAGTTGTTAAAATTTCAAAATATAATTTATAATTTTTACGAAAAATGAAATATGTATGTTTTTTTTCATGAGTATTTTACTAAATGACATCATGCTATTTAACAAGTTATATTCAACCTTGACAATAAATAATTTATTGATGAAAAAATAATCACAAAAAGAATATGTGTGTGTCTGGTAAGATTAAAATGAGGGTAAATCACATAAACAAACTAAATACGTTCTCTGTGTGTGTATGTGTGACCGGTAAGATTAAAATGAGGGTAAATCACATAAACAAACTAAATGCGTTCTAAATTTATATGAATGTCGAAAATGCAAAGTGGTTATATGAATTTATTACAATTTTTTGTCAAAACCATTAAATCGAAACCCATGAATTTGATTTACCTTGAGTGTGGTTCGATTCTTATATAGTTTTGATTTATCTCCATGAAAGCTTCTATTAAATCAAAGCTATTGATTTCACTTTACGCAAATTAAATCCAATAGATTCAATTTACACGAAATAGTCTTCACTAAAATATTTTTTTGTAGTAAATTGATTCCAATCAATTCGATTTACTAGTACACCTACTAATTCGAATCATATGTAATTGAAACATTCATATACTCGGTTTGCATCTAGGACATTCATGTAAAATTGAAACTCATTCAATTTATTTATGTGATTTATCCTTCAAATGAATGTTGTCATTTTTATACATTCAATTAGTTAATACAGAGATTAAGTAGAGTATTATCTATTATCGGATATGATATAATATCATTCCTTCACGATTCATTTAAGTGAATTTTATTGCTATTTTTTTTACTCTTTCTTTTTATATTTAATTCGTTCTAAAATTATGAAATGATAAGTATTGTTATAAAAATGAATCCTTTAAAAAATGAGTCTTATAAAATTTTTTTAAAAAATAATGATTTACTTTGTATTCATAATATTTAAATAAAGTCTAACACATTAAAATTGGATTAAAAGCCATTTAAATTCTTTTTGTTGTTTCATTATTTTTAAACTTGTGAATAAAATGGTTTAGTTATTCAGATTTATTGTTACTTGATTTAGGATTTAGTGTAAGATGCCCTAGGATTTAGGTTTTAGTGTAGAAAATTTTAGAATTTACAATTTAGAAATATATTGTTTAAAATTTATGGTTGGATGGTTTAGAGCTCACGATTGGATAGTTTAAATTTCATGATTAAGAAATCAGGTTTGTGGTTTATTGTTTAGAGATTAAAATTAGATGCTTTAAGTTTTTCATTTTAAAATTGGATTGCTAATTATTTTAATATTTAATGATAAGGAATTTAGTGCTTAGGATTGACATTTTTAATAAAATTTAAAAAATAGATACAATATTGATGACCAATTTTTTTATACTTAACAATGTTAATTTAGTTATTAATTTATTTATGTGTAGGTTAATTTAATGATAACGTAAATTATGTGTAAGTTAATAGTTAATGTGAACAAAAATATTTAAGTAATTGTTATTTAAATTTTTATTTGCTAGTAAATTATTTTTAAAATAAAGATACGGTGAAAAACTGAATTTGTAAAAAATTATTGTTTTATTGGTTAGAATGTTTATTTGAATTTAGAATTTAATTCCTTGTGTGTTAGTTAAATTTAAAGCAGTTAATTTTTTATGATAGGTATGGTTATTGCTGGTCAAAATTTTATCTCTGCATTGATGGAGGATTGCTGTTGGGACATGACAAATTATGATGGTAGTAACATGTTGAGTATTGACGAATAAATGATTCTCGTTAGGTAGGAGGTGCTTGAATTAATAAAAAAAGATATATTTTAATTAATAATTTATATTCGATACATTCGAGGTTAATTTAATAATGTATAAGTATTTTAGTATTTTACTATATATAATTATGTAGGTATTTATTGTGGTGTCTAAAATTTTTGATCAAATTGTCAAAAAAATTAAATGGTTTATTTTAGATTTAAAAAGATAAAAGTAAAATAATTATAATAAATTAAAAATTATTAGAAAAAATAAATCAAACAAAATTAGGCATCAATTAAAAAATATCATATAGATGGCTAAATTATGTATATATTAACATATAGATGATCACTTAATAATATGTAGATAGACATATTTATACAAATAAACCACAATGACCGCAGGCAACTATAAACCTTAACAGGCACGTCGGAGTTTGGAAATGAGAAGACAATACGCTTCGATTGAAAATCAACCACAATGACGGCATGAGGAATGGCGGTAGTGTGGAGGGGCTGATGGCTAGTTTTATACTGTCTGAGAAGAACTTAAAAACTAGAGAGGAGGGTCCAAATGGTGAGGAGAATAACTCCACTTTTTCTATCGGACCCTAATGATTCTAAACAAAATGTATTCAAATCACCCCAAACCCACAAAATACTATATTTATTATTTTTGTTTTTCATAAAAAAAATCAATTAAGACCCAAATCCAGGAAAAAAACTTGGCCTGGCCCAGAAATTTATCTCCACTAAAGAAAAAAAAACAAAAACCAGCCTATCATTATCATTCATAATTAATAACTAATTACACGTTAACCAACATGGGTTGGTCGAGTGGTCAGCTCACTCGTCCGCTTAAATAAGTGTCGGGGGTTCGAATCCCCTTGTTGAGTTGGGGGATACTGTGGGCAACAAAAAAAAAACTGGGTGAACCTTTTCGGATTGTGACTTAGCTTTACTAAAGTCCCCAGTTAGAGGTGTCTAGAGCTCTTAAGCACACTCTTTTTGCTTTAGATCACGACTTTAACCACTCAGTCTCAAGCTTTTCACTTGGACCTGCATGCCACAAGCACATGGTTAGGGACAGCTTGAATTAGCCGCTTAGGCCTGATTTTATTTCCTTGGGCCTATCCACTGATGCTCAAAGCCTTTGATCCTTTTTACCTTTGTCTTTTGGTTTTAAGGGCTATTGGCTTTTTCTGCTTGCTTTTTCTTTTTTTTTTCTTTCTATATAATTTTTTTCGCTACTTTTTTTTCGCAAGCTTTGTTCTTCACTGCTTTTTCTTGCTTCAAGAATCAATTTTATGATTTTTTAGATCATCAATAACATTTCTCTTGTTCATCATTCTTTCAAGAGCCAACAATTTTAACATTCATAAACAAGAAGATAAAAAATATGCACTGTTCAAGCATTTATTCAGAAAACAAAAAGTATTGTCACCACATCAATATAATTAAACTAATTTCAAGGATGAATTCGAAACTCATGTACTTCTTGTTCTTTTGTATTAAAAACATTTTTCATTTAAGAAAGGTGAAGGATTCATGGAATTATTCATAGCCTTAAGACATAGTTACTAAATACTGATGATCATGTAATAAAGACACAAACATAGACAAACATGAAGCTTAAAAACTGAAAAACAGAGGGATAAGAACAAGGAAGTTAAGGAATGAGTCCACCTTAGTGATGATGGCGCCTTCTTCTTGAAGGACCAATGGTGTCGTTGAGCTCTTCTATGTCTCTTCCTTGCCTTTGTTGCTTGCTCCCTAGTGATTTTGGTGCTCCTATCCTTAGTTGCTCCCAAAAATTGTGTGGAGGAAAATGTATCCCTTGAGACATCTCAGGGATTTCTTGATGAGGGAATTCCTCATGCTCTTGTTGAGGTCCATGACTGGGCTCTCTTGTTTGCTCCATCCTTTTCTTAGTGATGGGTTTGTCCTCTTCAATGAGGATGTCTTCCTCTATGACAATTCCAGCTGAATTGCATAGGGATCATCTTTTTCTTGGCCACAACTTCATAGAAGTGGTCTTGATGGGCTTTTGAGATGAATCTCTCCATCTTCCATGACTCGGAGGTGGAAGCTTTTGTCTTCCCTTTCCTCTTTCTAGAGGTTTCTCCGGCCTTAGGTGCCATAAATGGTTATGGAAAAACAAAAAAGCTATGCTTTTACCATACCAAACTTAGAATGTTGCTCGTCCTCGAGCAAAAGAAGAAAGAATAGATGAAAAAGAAGAAGATATGAAGGAAAGGGAGAGATGTGTGGGTTACGGCCAACGGGGAGAAGAGAGGGTTGTGTTGTGTAAAAATGAAGAAGGATGGAGGGGTTTATATAGTGGAGGGAGAGGGAATGGGGTTCGGTCATTTAGGGTGGGTTTGGGTGGAAAAGAAATTTTGAATTTGAAGGTAGTGGGATTTATGGGGAAGAGTGGATGGATGTGAGTGGTGAAGAGGTGATGGGGAAGAGAGATTGAGGTGATTGGTGAATGGTGTTTGGGGAAGAGTGTTATTGGATTGTGTGAAGAAGAGAGAAGGTGAGTTGAGGTAGGTGGGGATCCTGTGGGGTCCACAGATCCTGAGGTGATCCTGTGGGGTCCACAGATCCAGAAGTGTCAAGGATTTATCATCCCTGCACCAATTAGGCATGTAAAACGCCCTTTGCCTGCAATCCTGGCGTTTAACGCCAGACTGAAGCTTGTTTTTGGCGTTAAACGCCCAAATGTAGCATGTTTCTGGTGTTTAACGCCAGCCTGATGCTTGTTTCTGGCGTTGAACGCCAGCTCTATGCTTGTTTTGGGCGTTCAACGCCAATCTGCAGCATGTTTCTGGCGTTAAACGCCAGTTCCATGCTTGTTTCTGGCGTTTAACGCCAGCTCTCCACAGGGTGTAATCCTGGCATTTAAATGCCAGACTGCTGCTTGTTTTGGCATTCAACGCCAGATTCATGCTCTGTTCTGGCGTTGAACGCCAGCCAGATGCTCCTTACTGGCGTTTAAACGCCAGTAAGCTCTTCCTCCAGGGTGTGCTGTTTCTTCTATTGTTTTTTATTTTGTTTTTAATTTTAGTAATTGTTTTGTGACTCCACATGATCATGAACCTAATAAAACATAAAAAAATAAAAATATAGATAAATAAAAAAAATTGAGTTGCCTCCCAATAAGCGCTTCTTTAATGTCAATAGCTTGACAGTGAGCTCTCATGGAGCCTCACAAATCATCAGAGCATTGTTGGGACCTCCCAACACCAAACTTAGAATTTGAATGTGGCCTTTCAACACCAAACTTTGAGTTTGATTGTGGGGGCTCTGTTTGACTCTGTATTGAGAGAAGCTTTTCATGCTTCCTCTCCATGGTTGCAGAGGAAGATCCTTGAGCTTTAAACACCAGGTAGTCTCTATTCAATTGAAGGATTAGCTCTCCTCTGTCAACATCAATCACAGCTCCTGCTGTGGCTAGGAAGGGTCTTCCAAGGATGATGGATTCATCCTTATCCTTCCTAGTGTCTAAGATTATGAAATCAGCAGGGATGTAAAGGCTTTTAACCTTCACTAACACGTCCTCTACCATTCCATAAGCTTGTCTTATTGACTTTTCTGCCATCTCTAATGAAAATGTGGCAGCATGTACCTCAAAGATCCCTAGTTTCTCCATTACAGAGAGTGGCATAAGATTTATGCCTGACCCCAGGTCACACAGAGCCTTCTCAAAGGTCATGGTGCCTATGGTACAGGGTATTAAGAATTTACTAGGATCTTGTTTCTTTTGAGGTAAAGTTTGCTGAACCCATGTATCTAGTTCACTAATGAGCAAGGGAGGTGCATCTTCCCAAGTCTCATTACCAAACAACTTGGCATTCAGCTTCATGATAGCTCCTAGATATTGAGCAACTTGCTCTCCAGTTACATCTTCATCCTCTTCAGAGGAAGAATAGTTTTCAGAGCTCATGAATGGTAGAAGGAGGTTTAAAGGAATCTCTATGGTCTCTATATGAGCTTCAGATTCCTTTAGGTCCTCAATAGGGAACTCCTTCTTGTCTGGGAGACATCTCATGAGGTTTTCCTCATTGGAATTCACGTCCTCCCATTCTTCTCTAGGTTCGGCCATTTTGATTATGTCAATGACCTTGCACTCTCTTTTTGGATTCTCTTCAGTATTGCTTGGGAGAGTACTAGGAGGGGTTTCAGTGATTTTCTTACTCAGCTGGCCCACTTATGCCTCCAAATTTCTGATGGATGACCTTATTTCACTCATGAAACTTAAAGTGGCCTTAAACAGATCAGAGACTATGTTTTCTAAGCTAAAGGAGCTCTGCTCAGAATGCTCTGTCTGTTGTTGAGAAGATTATGGAAAAGGCTTGTTATTGCTAAGCCTGTTTTTTCACCATTATTAAAGCCTTGTTGGGGCTTTTGTTGATCCTTCCATGAGAAGTTTGGATGATTTCTCCGTGAAGAATTATAGGTGTTCCCATAGGGTTCATCCATGTAATTCACCTCTGCCATTACAGGGTTCTCAGGATCATAGGCTTCTTCTTCAGAAGATGCCTCTTTAGTACTGTTGGATGCATTTTGCATCCATTCAGACTTTGAGAAATCATGTTGACTTGCTGAGTCAACATTTTGTTCTGAGCCGTTATGGCATTCAAAGAATCAATTTCAAGAACTCCCTTCCTCTGAGGCGTCCCATTACTCACAGAATTCCTCTCAGAGGTGTACATAAATTGGTTATTTGCAACCATGTCAATGAGTTCTTGAGCTTCTGCAGGTATTTTCTTTAGGTGAATGGATCTACCTGCAGAATGGTCCAGTGACATCTTAGAGAACTCAGATAGACCATAATGGAATATATCCAAAATGGTCCACTCTGAAAGCATGTTAGAAGGACACCTTTTGGTTATCTGCTTGTATCTTTCCCAAGCTTCATAGAGGGATTCACCATCTTTTTGTTTGAAGGTCTGAACATCCACTCTAAGCTTGCTCAGCTTTTGAGGAGGAAAGAACTTAGCCAAGAAGACCGTGATCAGCTTATCCCAAGAGTCCAGGCTATCTTTAGGTTGTGAGTCCAACCATGTTCTAGCTCTGTCTCTTACAGCAAAAGGGAAAAGCATGAGCCTGTAGACTTCAGGATCTACTCCATTAGTCTTAATATTCTCACAGATATGCAAGAACTCAGTTAAAAATTGGTAAGGATCTTCTGATGAAAGTCCATGGAACTTGCAGTTCTGTTGCATTAGAGCAACTAGTTGAGGTTTCAGCTCAAAATTGTTTGCTCCAATGGTAGGGATTGTGATGCTTCTTCCATCAAACTTGGAAGTAGGTGTAGTATAATCACCAAGCATTCTCCTTGCGCCTCCACCATTGTTATTGGGTTCGGCCATGTCTCTCTCTCTTTTGAGATTCTCTGTAAGGTTTTCTCTGGATTGTTGTGCTTTAGCTTCTCTAAGCTTCTTCTTCAGAGTCCTTTCAGGTTCAAGATCTGCTTCAACAAGAATGTTCATGTCCCTGCTCCTACTCATATGAAAAAGAAGAGAACAAAAAAAGAAGAGGAATCCTCTATGTCACAATATAGAGATTTCTTTATGTTAGTAAAAGAAGAAAAGAATACAAGAAGGAAAAGAGGAAAATTCGAACTCAGAGAAGAATAGGGGGTTCGAATTTTTAAGATGAAGAGAAGTGTTAGTAATTAAATAAATAAATAGAGAGAGATGAGAGAGAGAATTTCGAAAATTAATTTTGAAAAAGGGTTAGTGATTTTCGAAAATTAAGAGAAGAAATAAAATTAAAATTAAAATTTGAAACAATTAGTTAATTAAAAAAAGATTTTGAAAAAGGGTGAGGTAATTTTCGAAAATTAGAGAGAGAAAAGTAGTTAGGTGGTTTTGAAAAAGATAAGAAATAACAAGAAGTTAATTAGTTAGTTGAAAAAGATTTGAATTTCAATTTTGAAAATATATGATTGGATAAGATATGGTTGAAAAAGATTTAATTTTTAAAATTAGAATTGATTACTTGACTAACAAGAAACTTAAAAGATATGATTCTAGAATTTAAAGATTGAACCTTTCTTAATAAGAAAGTAACAAACTTCAAATTTTTGAATCAATCACATTAATTGTTAGCAAAGTTTTCGAAAATTTGAAATAAAGATAAGAAAAAGATTTTGAAAATAAATTTAAAAAATTTTCGAAAATCATAAAAGAAAAATGAAAAAGATTTGATTTTTGAAAAAGTTTTGAAAAGATAGGATTTTTAAAATTGAAAATTTGACTTGACTTATAAGAAATAGCTAAGTTTTAAAAAATTTTTACTAAGTCAACTCAAATTTTCGAAAATTATGAACAAAATAAGGAAAAGATATTTTTTATTTTTGAATTTTTAATGAGGAGAGAGAAAAACACAAATATGACCCAAAACATGAAAATTTTGGATCAAAACACTTAATACATGCAAGAACACTATGAATGTCAAGATGAACACCAAGAACACTTTGAAGATCAAGATGAACATCAACACTTAGAAATTTTTAATGCTTAGACACTATGAATGCAAAAATGCATATGAAAAACAACAAAAGACACAAAACAAGAAAATATGAAGATCAAACAAGAAGATTTACCAAGAACAACTTGAAGATCATGAAGAACATCATGCATGAGTTTTCGAAAAAATGCATAAATTTTTAAAACATGCAATTGACACCAAACTTAAAAATTGACACTAGACTCAAACAAGAAACACAAAAAATTTTTTTTTGATTTTATGATTTTATAATTTTTTTGGTTTTTTCGAAAATTACTTTTTGGAAAAACGAAAACAAAGAAAAAGATTTTTGAAAACTTTTTGAAAAGAAAATTACCTAATCTGAGCAACAAGATGAATAGTCAGTTGTCCATACTCGAACAATCCCCGGCAATGGCGCCAAAAAATTGATAGGAAAAATTGTGATTTACTCTTTTCATAACTTGAACAATTCTTAGCAATGGCTCCAAAAACTTGGTGCACACTACTATGGTTCACTCACATTCTTCACAACTCCACACAACTAACCAGCAAGTGCACTGGGTCGTCCAAGTAATAAACCTTACGTGAGTAAGGGTCGATCCCATAGAGATTGTTGGTATCAAGCAAGCTATAGTCATCTTGTAAATCTCAGTCAGGCAGATTATAATGGTTAGAAAGGTGTTCGAAAATAATAATAAATAAAGCATAAAATAAAGATAGAGATACTTATGTAAATCATTGGTGGGAATTTTAGATAAGTGTATGGAGATGCTTTGTTCCTGTTGAATCTCTGCCTTCCTACTGCCTTCCTTCAATCCTTCATACTCCTTTCCATGGCAAGCTGTATGTAGGGCATCACCGTTGTCAATGGCTACTTCCCATCCTCTCTGTGAAAATGGTTCAAATGCTCTTGTCACAGCACGGCTAATCATCTGTCGGTTCTCGATCATGTCGGAATAGAATCCATTGATTTTTTTGCGTCTGTCACTATGCCTAACAATCACGAGTTTGAAGCTCGTCACAGTCATTCAATCCTTGAATCCTACTCGGAATACCACAGACAAAGTTTAGACTTTCCGGATTCTTAAGAATGGCCGCCAAAGGGTTCTAGCTTATACCACGAAGACTCTGATTAAGGAATCCAAGAGATACTCGCTCATTCTAAGGTAGAACGGAAGTGGTTGTCAGTCATGCGTTCATAAGGACGGATGATGATAAGTGTCACGGATCATCACATCCATCAGGTTGAAGTGCAGCGAATATCTTAGAATAAGAATAAGCTTGAATTGAATAGAAAATAGTAGTAATTGCATTAAAACTCGAGGTACAGCAGAGCTCCACACCCTTAATCTATGGTGTGTAGAAACTCCACCGTTGAAAATACATAAGTGATAATGGTGTTCATTGGCTTCGACCCCAGAGAGGAAACCAGAATAACCAAGACGAAAAATGGTCTCAGAGACACCTAATACAATAGTTAAAAGTTCTATTTATACTAAACTAGCTACTATGGTTTACAGAAATAAGTCTAAGTGCAGAAATCCACTTCCAGGGGCCACTTTGGTGTGTGCTTGGGCTGAGCTTGAGCTTTACACGTGCAGAGGCTTCTCTTGGGGTTAAACGCCAAGTTGTAACGTGTTTTTGGCGTTTAACTCTGGTTTGTGACGTGTTTCTGGCGTTTTACTCCAGAATGCAGCATGGAACTGGCGTTGAATGCCAGTTTGCGTTGTCTAAACGCGAATAAAGTATGGACTATTATATATTACTGGAAAGCTCTAGATGTCTACTTTTCAATGCTGTTGAGAGCGCGCCATTTGGAGTTCTGTATCTCCAGAAAATCCATTTCGAGTGCAGGGAGGTCAAAATCCAACAGCATCAACAGTCCTTTTTCAGCCTAAATAAGATTTTTGCTCAGGTCCCTCAATTTCAGCCAGAAAATACTTGAAATCACAGAAAAACACACAAACTCATAGTAAAGTCCAGAAATGTGAATTTTGCATAAAAACTAATGAAAACATCCCTAAAAGTAGCTAGATCCTACTAAAAACTACCTAAATAATGCCAAAAAGCGTATAAATTATCCGCTCATCATAGAGTCCCTTGGTGATGAATCGCTAGATCCTCAGAGATGTATCCAATAATCGTAAAGCAATGGTTGCCCTAACCAACCAACTCTATATGTGCCAACTGGAAGTACCATCTCAAGTATGGCTGTGAGGGGCGCAGATTGAATGCTTGATGTATCTGCAGTCGATGGTCACCCCGAGCTACCCACATCTCATACCAACTTCCCAAGAATTCAGGTAGAACTCGCCTGTACCAAACCGACCATCATGTCTGCACATCTCGTCATATTCAGTTGCCTAATTGGGATGTGCTGCAGCCTGTCAAACTATCTCACCACCCGGTCCACCTAGTGCCACTCGAGAATAACAAAACACAACAATGGGCACAATTCAACAAAAGAGGTTTCATCCTTAATGGTCCTCTGTAGAACAATATCTTAGATAAGTGGGTCAGCATATAGCGTTCAGTCAACCTATTTACGGTTAACAAGAAACATGATAAATATCATAAAATATTTCAAACCCTAATCCCAATCACAACACTAACAGTTTTAAATGCAAGTTCAAACATTACTTACATTATACATATTGTTGCCATTGAGGATGCATCTCTATTGTCAAAGCCTCGTCTCTATTCTGTCATTAAGTAGCTCGAACCCCACCCACGTATAATATCATGAGTAATTAACAATCACACAAATATAATGCTTAACTTAAGAAATAATAAAGCAAAACACATAAGGCCAAACTACCTCTCAATCAGCAGAAATGGCGCTGGTCAAATTCCTCTAGTCGACAAGGGTATATTATGATATGCCCAAGAGATAAGCAATCCATAGCATTCACCTTTGTTCCGCTGCCTATGTTCCGTGGCATGACATATTTGGCGGTACAACTATGCCAGCATAGCTGAACTCCATAATAACCTCCCACATCGATCAAGATCCTCTAATGGAAGCAGCCACTTCATGTGAACGTGAGAGTTAGATGCGTCTGAAAACAAAATGCCTCCAATGATATGCATAATGTGTCCTTTGGTGTACTGCAACAGGCGTTCCTCTATTGGCTCTGCCTCCCATTGTCCACAAATAGTATCACAAAATCATGTGAGGTTGATGGTCCACTTACTCTATGACTGTTTGTCATTGGGTCCAGGTACGACACCTAGCAGCTACAAACAGAAGTCCTCAATAAAAAGGTCCATCGTAGAACTGCTCCCACCCACCCATGTAGCCGCTCACTGGATCTCCATCAATATTGAGTCCCAACTCATACACCACATCTTGTAGGGTGATAGTCATCTCCCCACAGGACAGGTAAAAAGTATGAGACTCAGGATGCCATCTCTCGATTAAAGCAGAAACCAGTGCTTAGTCACGGTCCCACTCTAACATATATGCCACGAGCTCAAATTCATCGTGCCTGAGGTGTGTCCTGGTCTCCTCGTGCAAACGCGCTAGTAAATTCCTTTTCGTCCGCAAGATCTGAAAACCTTAATAAAAAATCAAGGAGTCATATAAAATTGATGTGACAACTAATAAGACAAATTTTAAACATATAAAAGACATAAGTTATAAGATACACTACTCGGCCAAGTCTACCAGCAATATAGTTATATGATCTCATCTATAAAGGGTGTTTTTGTAGCATACAAGTTTTGTGCCATCCAATTACACTATAATAAAATAAACTAAAATTGAATAATTTAAAATTAACTAATATAATTTTTTATCAAAATAAATTAATCTAAATACCTATCATATCATAATTTAACTCTAAACCATAATAAATTCGAATGAAACATTAATTTAAATAAAATTTTGCATAAATATCTATTAATTTTCTAACATAACTACATAATCATTAATTATGAACTAATTATCTATCTAAATAATTATTTCTATAAAAACTACTTTTACATTATTCTAACTAAATAAATATGTTAAAATTATAAAATAATATAAAAACAAATTAACTTTAAAACGAATAGAAGAATAGAATTACTTGGAGTTGACAGGTTACAAAAATAAAAAAGTGGAATAGAATAAAAATGAGGAACATAAGAAACGAGATGAATGGAGAGAGTGGAGTTGAAAAGTAAAAAGTGAGGATGATGGGGTGGGAGGACCACGAGTTTATATATTTGGGCAAAACTCCCCTCCCCTTCTAAAATTTACTGAGGGATGCGGCGAACTTCACTTACAATGTGAAGTTCGCTGAGGGGCGACAAACCTTGTGAAATTGATAAGATTTATCAAGAATTACGGCAAATTTGCCTCCAGCGCAAAAAAAAAAAAATGGATTTCAGAAAATAATACAAGATTTATTTTTCTATGAAACTAAAGCATTTTTTATTTTATTTCAAAAAAATTTTCTATATTTCAATGTCATTTTTGTCGACTAAATAATGGTTAATAGTCAAATTAGTCTTTAAAAGATGAGACGTTCTCCAAATTCGTTCCTGAAAGATTTTATCAATCAAATTGGTCTTTCAAAGATTATGAACTAATCATATTTATCCTTCAGTTATTCCATTAATAATTTTCATCTACGATTGATGATGTAAAATGTTAATTAATATTATACATAACACTTAACATGTCTAATTGAATGCTAACCTAATATATTTATAAAAATCTATCAATTTAGTCACTAAATTATATTGAGAATATAATTTATGTAATTAAAAAAAATTAAAGTAATAAATGTTCATAAATATAGTTGATCAATATTCAATTAGATATATCATATATTATATATGTTGTCAATTAATATTTCACAACAATAATTATTGATAGAAATTATTAATAAATTGACTGAAGGACAAATACGATTAATTTTTAATCTTTAATAAACTAATTTAATTAAAAAATAAGATAAATTTAAAGAATATCTCAATTTTAGAAACTAATTTTACTATCATCTCCCTAAATAAACCTTTGAAGTAATTTACTTGTATAAAGAGTTAGTGTTTCTTCATATCGCAGATAATTAAATAATTCTTTAAATTTTTTAAAAAAAATTAAACATATTAAATATATCAATATTACAATAATTTTAATATCTCAACTATAAAAAATATATATAATATATATTAATTAAAATTATGGGTTAAAATTACTCATCGGTGCTCTACATGTGAAAACTTTCCAATCCTTTTAACCTCTGTGCAGCTATTCAGCTGAACCTGGCCCGAATCTTATTCAAGATAACTAGATAAGACACATATATAAATAACGAAAGGTGACGCATTCAAGAA
Organism: Arachis stenosperma; assembly: GCF_014773155.1. Lineage (NCBI taxonomy): Eukaryota > Viridiplantae > Streptophyta > Magnoliopsida > Fabales > Fabaceae > Arachis > Arachis stenosperma. The sequence continues at coordinate 61,386,885 of NC_080383.1, forward strand.
ACGCATCATATTCAATTCCTCTGTGATTGTTTGCTTCTTGTTATTCTGTGTTTGCAGAGTTGAAAGATGCCGCTGAAGGTGTTGGAGGCCACAGTTTCGAGCTTTGATGGGGTCTTTGAGAAGTTCCGATCAGAAACTTCCAACAACAAAGCCAATCTCATCCTATTCTTGGCTGATAAGGACCCTGCCACCTCTCTCAGCTGGTGCCCTGGTATGCTATTATTATTCCTCTTCTTTTCTTTTCTTTTTTTTTTTTATCCGGCGGTCTTTCCAGTTCGTTAGCAGATTATGAATTTTATATAAAATACTTGTGTTCAACCCACATGGAATCTTTCAAAGAATTGTAATTGCTTTGTATTTTGTGTACGGTCTTTTATTAGGGAAGTCTTGAATTTCGTACACACCAATAAAATGTAAAACATAAAAAATAAAAAATAAATCGTGCATTCATAATGCACCGTTTTCCATCTATGGAGCATTTGGCACTGGTGAGAATTCTCAGCACAGTAGAGGGAAGTCCTAATAGGTAGAAAAGAAGACAGAATCTTTTAAACCCTAAACCCCCAAAACTGGGAGAAGATATTTTTCTGCTTGCTGGGGAAGAAAAGATACTTTTTGCTTATGGTAATGATCACTATTCGTCATTTACCAATTTAAAATTTAAGATTAAACAAAACAAAATATGTATTACTATAAAGCATTTGACACCATCGGTGAGAATTCTCAGCACAGCAGGAAGTCGTATAGGGTTTTTAGTAAGATGTGCCTTTAGGGCACAAGTTAAAGTTATCAATTAATAAAGTTTTTATAGAAAAAGATGCAAAGTTGAATTTCTATGGCAGTGGATATGAATTTATTAAAATAAAAGGTTTGAAAATTTCTACTAATAGCAACCTTAACATGCTCTTAGGGCACCAAATAGTTAAATCCAATCCTAAAAATGGTAGAAAAAGGCAGAATCTCTTAACCCCCAAAACTGGGAGAAGATATTTTTCTGCTTGTTGGGGGAGAAAATACTTTTTGTTTATGGTAGTGATAAGTGATTTTCTATTTACCGATTTAAATTTTTAAGATTAAACAAAATAAAGCCGAGATCAGATTATGTTGCTTAGACAAGGTAGATTTACAAGTCCAACAAAATTCAGGCAGTAGCAGAATTCATGAATGATGAACACTCACATGCAGTTATTTTCATGTGAAGTTAATAGTTGAGAGTCGTTAGATAATAATTTAGTCAAATATGTCAAATTATCGAACAGTTTTCAACTAATAGCTTCGTATGTAAATAATTGCATGTGAGTTTCTACCTTCATAAATATATATGACTGGTGACCTAGTGAAGTGTTGTATGTATCATTAGAATTATTCTTTTTAATATTTGATTTGGTATTCCTAGATTGTGTGAGAGCTGAGCCTGTGATCTACAAGAGGCTGGAGGCCTCACCCGACAATATTGGGATTCTGAAAGCTTATGTTGGGGACAGGCCAACATGGAGGAACCCACAGCATCCGTGGAGGGTGGATTCCAGGTTCAAGCTTACCGGCGTGCCTACGCTGATCCGTTGGGAGAATGATGTGGTGAAAGGTCGCTTGGAGGACCATGAGGCCCACCTTGAAAACAAGATTGAAGCTCTTCTTAGTGACAAATGATTGCTTTATTTAGTTGGTATACCATATGATTTAATAACACCATCAAGTTCACTCTTTATCAACTTGGACTAGTTGCTTTGCTGTTGAACAAAATAATAGATGGTTCTAATGGTGGAAATCTTAGTCAAATTTGATAAACTCGTAGTGAGTGGTTCTTATATAGTGCTTATGGTTATGTTGTTGAATTTGAGCTTCAATGCTATGCTAAATATTGGCTAATCATCCATGAGACTCTTCCTGCTCTGCCTGGAAAATCTTTCTGAATTTGAAACTGCTACATAAGCATAGTCAATAGTTAGTGTGCTGAATTTGTTCATGATGAGCAAGTACAAAAAGGGTGCGACATTGAAGACAGAGATAGAGATAAAGATGAAGACATAAATGATTTTGGCAGTAAGTTTTAACATTAGCACTGCCGCTAGAAGTTGTGCTGCCTCTTCCATCGGGAATTCGTTGGAAGTTGAAACAATGTTAGCCACCAATGCTTAGCATTTTGTTTTTATTGTACCCACTTCTCAGTTTTCAACTGCCAAAAGTGTTACTGAATTCAATGTCTTTGTATTTTTATATAACTCTCCGAAACCGTTTTCAAACGCTCACAACTATAGTTGTCAGAATTGAATTGGTAATAAACTGAACTGGTAATCGACCGTTTAGATTACTGTTTATTGGTTAATTAGCTCAATCGGTGAGTCACTGGTTGAACCGGTTGACTCGGTTTTATGTAAATAAAAAATATAAAATAATAAAAAATTTAAAATTAAAATTTAAAATACATCTTCACTAATATTTTAAGAATAATTAAGTCATTCTAAAACAATATAGAATAGAAATAATATAAAATCAGCACCTATTTTATAAAAAAAAATCAATAATTTGTGACCAGTTTGTCAATATAATCAAATAATTATAAAAAATTTTATTATTTTTTTTCTATCATAAGTATTTTTTATTTTTTATTTTTTATATTAAAATAACTATTATTTTTAAATTTTAATAATTTATTAATTAGTTTATACTTATTATATTATTATATATTATAAGTATTTATTAAAAAATAATATTAATAGATTCATATAATTATGAAAAGAAAAAATAAGTGAATTTATAATTATTGGTAAATAAAAATATAATTAATATAAAAATGAGCGAATTTATAATTAAAATTAAACTAAATTAATAAAAGTAAACTATTTGATGAAATATTTTTAGATGTATTATAATTTGTGTATATATATATATATATATATATATATATATATATATATATATATATATATATAACAAGAAGCATGACAAAATAATGGCTGTTCATGCATGCTGCATTCTTAATCGAGAGGGGTTCAAATCTAAGTGGAAACATTTTGGAATTTAATGCAAAAAAAATCGTTCGTACCGGTTCTTTACTCGAGTAGTTTGCTTAGACCATTTTCACCGAGTTTGACTGATTCACTCCAGATTTCAATGGTTTGTACCGGTTCTTTACTTAAGTGGTTCGATTGGATCATTTTTATCGAATTTGATCAGTTTTTACCGATTTATATAGGTTTTTTACCCGAGTAGTTCGGTTGGATTATTTTCACTTGATTTGACCAGTTCACTCTGGCTTTGTCCAGTTTACACACTGTTTCACTTCGGGTTTGACCAGTTTGTACCAGTTCTTTACTTGAGTTGTTCGGTTGGACCATTGACCAGTTTGTACCAATTCTTTACTTGAGTTGTTCGGTTAGACCATTTTCACTGGGTTTGCTTGGTTTTTACCAGTTCGTACCAGTTCTTTACCCGAGTGGTTTGGTTGGACCATTTTCACCGGGATTATTGTTTTCACTGGTTCATTCTGGTTTTGACCAGTTTCCTCTGAGTTAGACCAATTTGTACCAGTTCTTTACACGAGTGGTTTGGTTTGACCATTTTCATTACGTTTGACTAGTTTGTTCCAGTTCTTTACCCAAGTGGTTCGATTGGACCATTTTCACTGGGTTTGACTAGTTTTTACCAATTCACCCCGGTTTTGATCATTTTTCACCAGTTCACTCTGAATTTCATCGATTTTGATTGGTTTTTATCGGTTTACTACAATTTGATCGATTTGATTTGATTCTTTACCCGAATTGTTTGGTTGGACCATTTTCACCGGGTTTGACCAATTTTCATCAGTCCACTTTGGTTTTGAACGATTTCCATCGGCTTACTCTGGTTTTTACTGCTTTTCATCATTTCGCACCAGTTTTGACCGATTCGATTTGATTCCTTACCTGAATGGTTCGGGTGATCATTTTCACCAGGTTTGATCGGTTTTCACCAGTTCGTATCGGTTCTCTACCCGAGTAGTTCGGTTTGACCATTTTTTATCGGTTTGTTGGTTCGTACCGGTTCTCTACCCAAGTGGTTCGGTTGGACTATTTTCACCGATTTTGACTGGTTTTCACTGATTCACTTTGGATTTGACCAGTTCATACCAGTTCTTTACCCAAGTGTTTTTGTTGGACCATTTTCACCAGGTTTGACCAGTTTTCACCGGTTCATACCGGTTCTTTACCCAAGTGGTTTGGATGGACCATTTTTTCTGGGTTTGATCGTTTTTACTGGTTTCCTCCAAGTTAGACTGGTTTGTACCAGTTCTTTACACAAGTGGTTTGGTTGGACCATTTTCACTAGGTTTGACTAGTTTGTACCAATTCTTTATCCGAATGGTTCAGTTAGACCATTTTCATCAGATTTGACCAAATTTCACCAGTTCGTATCAATTCTTTACCCGAGTGGTTTTGTTGGACCAGTTTTACTGGGTTTGACCAGTTTTTACCGGTTCGCTCCGGTTTTAACCGTTTTCACTATCAACACTACTCCTACTATGACTACATAGATGCCTGGTGGAACACACTGTATCTTTCTCCAAATCCACACTCCTGGTTCATATGGTTCCGCAAGGGAATTTCTCTACAGTTTTCCAAGTAGTTCCAGGTATGGTTTCAAGAGTTCAGACCAATAGAAGCAATTTTTTTGAAGGAAGCTAGTATAGCTTATGAATATTTCAAAAACAAAACCTCATTTTTATGGCTTATGAATATTCCACTATGGGATATATGCTGGATAATGACTTGGAAATATGACTTCGCAGGATATGAAGACACTCCAAGCGTGAAATATTTAATTCGAAACATAAAAGTAAAATGGTAGAATAGATTTGACCTTAACCTAATCAGTAAAAGGACTATTGATAATTGGATGACTATATCTCAAAAAAGAGCAGAACCCCCGAGCCATAGTTTAAGGTTTGAAAAAGTAGCATGCGAAAAAGAGACTTGTTTCTTAGTCCATAAAAAACATATGATGGCTGCCCTTGCAGCAGCCACCTCAGAAGAAGAAATCCATAATTCCCTAAAAGCAATAAAAGCAGAACCATTAGATGAAGATGAAGAAGTTTAATCCAGCCCAAAACTGTACATACTAGACACCCAAGATCCATTTATAGATTAAAAAAACTCCCAAAATTAGAAAAACAGACACCTGCCCAAAATAAAAAAAAGAAGTGTTAAGACAGCTCAAAGATCAACAAAAGCATCGCGTGCAGAAAACACCAAAAGTTCATCAGCAGAAATACAAAATTCGCTACCAATTTTCTAAAAACTAGGACAGAACACATAAACTCCAAGGCAGAGTCCCTGAATCAGCCTAACAAAAAGAGCAAATAAATTTGCAAAATCAGAGGTTAAATTGTAAAAGAGTAAAAGGGATAGCCCACTATAAAAAGGGGAGGGGGAAGGAGTTGTAAGGTATCCGCATTTACACACAATCTCTCATACTCTGAAACACTTTTAAACTTTCATTGCAATCATTATATTTGAAAGAATCATCCTTTGTATTTTCTTCAAGCTTCTGAATTATAATACAAGTTCATATTACTCCATCATCAAGTAAGTATTAATATTTAGTTCATTATTAGTTTATTAGATCTTATTATATTGTTGATAGTGCTCTTGTTCAATTTATATATTCTTAATTTAAACATTTACATTATTAATAAGTTATATATATATATATATATATATATATATATATATATATATATATATATATATAGTTTATAAAACTCATATTTTTACGATAAAGTAATGTCATTTCCATTTATTATTTCAACAATCATGTCATATAAATATTATGTCTTCAATTATATTTTATTTTATATAATTAATTTGTTTATAAAAAATATTTTTCTATTTTTTTATTTGTTTGCATTTTATTTATATGTATGCATATATTAATGTTATTTCCATTCTTTAGATGTTTGTGACATAAATTGATATGTTTTAATCTTTACATAGAATTTTTTTTTTTAATTTTCTACCATTCTTTAGAGTAATGTATTTTTCTTTGATTAATCTTTGGAATAGAATTTTCTAGAAAATTAAAATTCTATTTCTTATTTTGGTATAAAAAATAGCACTAATTTCAATTCTAATGAGATTTCAATTCTCATGTTAAGGCTGCGACACCCTACCACACGGAACTTTACGCTTAAGCCGTAAAACAAAGGTGGTGTGGTGTTACGACTTCTAAAATAAAAATATACATACATAATATAATTGAAAGAATATAATATTCGAGAAGCCTTGAAGGTTGGTTAAGCAAAAATGTGAAAAATAAAAGCGCAACGCTCAAGGTAACGATTACTTGCGTACGAAGAAAGAAAAGATACATATATATAACTAGAGTGGAGTATCAAGGGTACAAAATATTCAAGCTCTGGGCTCAACCTGCGGAGCTAAGGCTGGCCGGAGGATAATTATATACATACATATAATCCCATGTTTCCAAAATACTCAAATAACCCTAGTTCTCCATCAAAAGTCTCTATGAGGTACAAGAGTCAAACATACACAAAAGAAAAAGTCTACATAATATATATACATCAAAATAACTCAAACACAACATCCCAACTCCACTGCGAAAGGAACTCCAAATGCCTAGTGAGGTGCCTCTCGATCTGCATCTGAAAAAGATAACATATGTATGGGGTGAGAACCGGGGGTTCTCAGCATGGTAATGGTGCCTACATATATAAGATATAAGGTCCCGGAAAAGCCAGAGGCAATTCTAAAATTTCGACACTCAGATTTAAAACTTGAAGATTTAAAATGGAAAACCATAAGTAGGGTAGTTATCTAAGGTTCTTAGTCTTAACTAAACTCTAACTGAGTCCCTCAATTCTTCGCCTTCCTCCAAAATCCTCCATGACTCTAGTAGAACCACACAGACAAACAAAACAGATGAAGACGTAGAGTACAGTTATTGCAAGTAGTAAGTATGGCAGATAAGCATAGTGATTCACAAAGGCAAACCCAAATAATGCACAAGCAAGCAAAACACATAAATGCATATGATGTATGTCTGTCCTATGGCTATTGAGCTTATTTGTCAGTTGTATAGCCAAACCCGACATCTCCGGTAGCTAATCCGGATACTGTCTCTCTGTTGTGCATTAATATCATTAGAGGGAATGCGTGCCCTGTCACCATTAGAGGGATTATGTGCCATGTCACCATAGAGGAAATATGTGCCCTGCACTATTAGAGGAAATATGTGTCCTGCCACCATTAGAGGGAAATAGGTGCCCTATCACCCTTACAACCAGAGAGAAAACACAGTTATACTCATCATCAATCATTCTCAATTATACCTTATTTATCATATTCATTCAATTTCAATTAATCATCATCGAGTTCAATTATTCTCTTTCATCTTAGCCATCATTCATTACGTATTCAGCGTCTCAGCACTTCCCACGCTTGAAACACCACTTCACAATCTCCCTTCACCTTCAAGTTATCTTCCATTCCTAGTTCAATCTCCTTCACTACCATTACAACTCAATTCTAGGCTCTTAGAGAGTCAAAATAGAAGTTTAGAGGATCAAAATCATGTTTAAAACACTAAACTCAAGTTGCTGGAAAAAACAGAATTTTTGGAGTAAAACAAAGTGTGTGCGTACGCACACTTGTGTGTGGGTACACACCCGCCCAAATTTTGTAAAATGTGCGTACGCACATTGTAAGATGTGCGTACGACGCACGCAATAGCAACCTTTCCCATGCTTATGCGTACGCATCATATTATGTGTACACACGGTTGTCAAAACCTCAGGGTGTCCGTGCGCACACTGCTCGTGCGTACGCACGAGCCAAAACACACTCCCTGTTCAATTAACAATACCAGTACCAGTGTGCGTGCGCATATAAACCAAAAAGTTCATTCAAAATCAAGTTTTTTACAAAAATCACCAAACATCTATTTTCCTTCAAACTTCCATTTCAAAACCAAAGTTTCAAGTTCCAACTCAAACCACTCATATCCAAAACACACCTAAACACTTCTCGTTTATTTCATGACCCATTAATAACCAAATTCAAGAAAATTCAACACCAACAATTCATAACCAACACAACTTCATATTCAATCAACAATGCATCATTATTATCTATCAAAATTATCATTTCATCAACCATCAATCGCAAGCATCAATCACTAATCCATCTCAAACTAATTCAATATCCTTTATCAATGCGACTAAACATTAACATAGTCATACATTCCAACCTATCATATGGCCATCTAGCCTAAGTTTTTACGAAATATTATATATTATATACTAGAAACCAAAATCATACATTGACCGATTTTTTCCTAAGCCAAAGACACCTTAAGGTCACCGTTCTTCAAGTGTCCACAACCCCAAAGCCTCCCTAACAGAATTTTGGCTACCAAGGTTCAAGAATCAAGCTCCCAACATCATCAAGGCACTCCAAAACAACATTAGTTAATCTAAATCCACAACATATTCACTATAATCAACAACCAAACTTATTAATTCACTAACCAACAAGAGGTTTGAGGTTCTTACCTTACCTAAACACTAATGGGATAAAACTTAATGGTTTTCTCAAGTTAGTTGGATCCTAAACACCAAAACATCAAATTTCAACAACTAAATTTCCAAATTTTTGAAAATTGGGTGAAAAGAGAGGCTGAGAGTGATATTGAGATTCTTTACCAAATTAGTTTGTGGGCTTTGTAGAGCTCGACACGATGGACGCGTAGCCGCAAACGCTGCGGCAATCGGAGCTCTGGATTGAAAGTTATGGTGGAATGAAAATTGAAGTGAGGGTTTGGTGTTCTTCCTTGCTCCCCCTCATGCAAGTTCAGCGTGTTTCATTTTTGAAAGGGGAAGGAAGAGCTGAAGCTCTTAATTATCTCCCACGTTTCCTCCATTATAACTTTAGTTGTCCTAACGTCCTCCCAATCTTTGCGCTTCTGCTGCGTCACTCTAACCGCTTCTTATTAAGGACTTACCTAATTATTTACGCTAACCAAACCTCCTATCAAATTTTTCCATCACTAGCTGATGACCGGATATTTTATACATTTTTTAGTACTGTTTTCTTAGTATTTTTGGTTATGTGTTGTTAAGTTTTATTAAGTTTTAGTAGGTTTTAGTGCGAAAATCACTTTTTGGATGCTACTTTGAGTTTTGGTGCTTTTCCTATGTTTTTAGGTGATTTTTGGGTGATTCTAGCAAATTTTGGAAAAGTCTGATTCAGAGACAGAGAAAAGGTTACAGATGCTGTCAGATTATGACCTTTATGTATTCAAACGAGCATTTCTGGAGGTACAGAGGTCCAATTGACGCTCTCTCAATGGCGTTGGAAAGCTAACTTCCAATAATTTCCAACAATATATAATAGTCTATACTTATCTTTGGAAATGATGGCTCAAAACGGGCGTTGAACGCCCTACTGACCCCTTGTTTGGCGTTTCAACGCCCCAAAGGGAGCAAGCTGGCGTTTGGACGCCCCAAGGGGGAGCAAGCCTGGCGTCTAACGCCCCAAGAGGAGTCTCAAAACGTGGATTCACCCCAAGTTCAGCCCAAATACTCACCAAGTGGGCCCAAAAAGTGGATTTTTGCACTAAGAGTCCAGTCTATCTTATTTCTGTAATCCCTAGCTTGTTATTAGATTAGTATTTAAAGGAGAAGATCACCCGTGTTTAGGATCTTCTTCCTCAATGGTGTGCGAAATTGACTCCGCAAACTTTCACACAGATGAACCGGCAAGTGCATCGGGTCGTCCAAGTAATACCTCAAGTGAGTGAGGGTTGAATCCCACGAGGATTGTCGGATTGAGCAAGCAATGGCTATCTTGCAGATCTTAGTCAGGCAGATAGAAAAGATAGTGGTTGTAAAAAACGCATAAAACAAAATAAGGAAAGAATTACTGAATTAGTGTGAAAATAGTGATAAGAAATCGGTTGAGGTTTCGAAAATGCTTTCTCTTTCTGGATCAACTTTTCTCACTGTCTACTTCAACAATGGATGATTCATTTCATCGCAAGCTGTAAGTGATTAATGCCGGGACTAGTGATCATTGATCTCATCTACTTCAGATCAAACGCTGGTGTTAATGGTCATCCAATCTGAATGAGGGTGAAGCTTTAGCAATTCAGTCCCTTAAAGATCCTACTCGAAATGCCATAGATAAAGTCAAATCTTCCGGATCAGAGAATGAAGCTTTATGATACTAGTTTATATCACAAAGGCCCTAATCGCCAAAACTTGAGTACAATCAGAAGAACTTCAAGAGAAAGATGAATTCAAAAATTTTCTAAGGTTGATGGTTGCCAACTTGGCAAGAAAGCTCTTCCTCGAGTGTGATGCTTCCTCATCCTACCTAACAAGAATTATGTCATATAGTGGAAAGTAGTAGTCCTTCAAATTAAAATAAAATAAAATTAGCTTCTAACTTATACAGAAAATTTAATTCACATGGGGTTGGAAAATTTACCATCTTTGATCACAAAAAGCAAAGTTCAACAGCTCCTCAACAAGACATCACAATCACACGGCCAGTTTATAGAGAAATGATACACTCATAGTGGTGCAATTATATTAAGAAATTGATGTGATTTAGATTTTAGAAGGTGCAATTATATTATATAAATATATGTGAATGGATATTATATATATTTTTTGTCTTATATATAACATGTTTCGTAGTACAACAAAATCAAGATTCATCAACACACCAAACTGTGAGGCTAATAATGCCAATAAGAAAATGGTAAAGATTTAAGGAGACACTACTCATATTATTTATCATTATGAATAAATATAGAGAACTAATTTTTAACTAGTCGGTATTAACTAATTATTATATTGTAAAATTCTTTTTAACCTTATTTCTTTATAGAATTTAGAGTTTAGAGTTAGAATTTGTGGAAATTAAGGATTTAAAATTTAATATAATTTAAAAAAATTGGTTATATTGATTGAGAAAAATTGATTTCTTAGTTAATCTCAATTATTATTAGGATTAATCATATACTATAAATAATTAAACTTACCATTCAAGGTAGAATTGAAGATCAACAAACAAATTGGAGAGAAGATTTAAATTTTTGAAAGGAACTTGGCATCCTTTTTTCCTTGAGAGGAGGTTAGGTAACATCATTATAGTAAATCAATTTATTTTCTCTCATGGGGCCATATATATATATATATATATATATATATATATATATATATATATATATATAATGGCCTCCACTTCACTCTCGGTTAGCTTTTTTTAATGGGAAAAAACTATTTTTCAAAAGGAGTTTTTTTTTTTTTTTTAAGAAAAAAGCAATAGTTTACACTGTTAAAGCATTCACAATGTTGAAGAGGGGGAAAGAATAGGAAAATGAAATTAAACAAAAAATTGACCTTGACTTATATTGTAAGACCAGAAATTTTAGAAAATGTTATTATGAGCTGTGTAGGCGAAATTTGTGCAGTGTCTACATTGATTTTATTTTCTCAAATTAGCATGATGTAAATTGTTCATATTAATTTTTTGACGCTTTAAACACAATTAAATTTGGAAAAAATATATTTATGTGATTACGTTTGTCCTATGAATGTAGCTGTTGCTGTATTAAATTATTAATTACTTCAGTGATGTATGGTTATTGATAAAAGAGTGGTTTGTAAAGTTATTTGATTTGATGTTATTAAATGTGGATTTTTTTCTGATCTTGGAGTTAATTTGTTAATGTAATTGAGTCGGTTTTTGAAATGACTTGAGGTATAAAAATGAATGGATTTTTGGAAGCAATTTGGTTTTAAATTAGTTTAATTTTATAAATTACTTAATATTGGAGCTGATTTGATTTTGAAGAAAAGATTTATTATTGGAAGTGATTAGAGGAATATTTCCAATAAAAATTGTTTTAACTATTTGAAAAAAAAAGACACTTTGGGATTGCTAAAGAACAGACGAAATAATAAAGCAACGGAATCATCATAGGATTATTAGATTAGGTTTTTATCGAGCCGAACAAATCCCGAGTCGATTTTTTTTCCGGTATCCAAATCGAATTGAAATATGTAATATCATAACATAATTCCAAAATCATGAAACGATTCATGTGTTGTTGAACAGAAATACAGAATGATTCAATTTGAAAATAATTTGATATTGGAATTGGATGAATTTTGAAAAATGATTGAGACTTGAAAATGGTTGAGAAATGTTTAAAAAATATTTTGGATGGGACCTGAAAAGGGTGACAGAATCCGAGTTTTAGAGAAAATGCTACCAAAATTTTATAAAAATTGGAAGTTTCATCTGAAGTAATTATTTAAAAAGATTTGGTTTTAAACATTATATGTTTTACGATTAATTATTTAAAAAGAAAGATTTATGTTTTGGATTGGAATCGTTGATTAATGGAATGGAAAGAATGATGCTGAGGATTGACTTTAAAATTTGATTTTTTAATGAATTTGGAAATGAGATATGAATTGACGAATGATGATGAAATTGAGAATGGCTTAGATATTGATAAATGATGAATGAATTATCCATATGGTTTATAAATTTGAATTATCTAAGACACGAGTTTCCTGGGTAAAGTACCGTGACTTGCCAGCATGTGTACTAGGATGAAACTCGATACTCTGTTGACCCTACGACATAGGGGTGATCGGGCACTATAAATTTCCGGGAATGTTACCCCCATTGAGCAATATTGATTATTTGTGAAAAAGCTACGCATAGACTCTTGGGGATGCACGTCGAGAGACAGTCTAAGATTTTCGGACTTGTTAAGTTGGCTAGATAACTGACAGATGAGCTCATTAGCCATAGGACAGGCATGTATCATATGCATTTGTATGCTTTGCTTGGGTTTGAACTTGTTTTGGTTTGCCTAATTGTTAAACTGTTCTTAACTGCTACCTGAACTATTTGCTGTAACTATTACCTAAACCTGTGCTTTCTTTGTCTGTTTTGCCTGTGTTTGTCCTAGTGTGCTACTTTTGAGAATGAGTTTTTGTGCTGAATTGATGATTGTGTTGATTGGTTTTGTGGTTGGTCTCTGATTAAGATTTTCTTATAATAAAGAAAGGGTTTGGATTTCTAAAAGATTGAATATTATTTCTTTGAAAAGATTTTGAACGATTAGCTATTGGTTTTTAAAAAGATTCATAAGACAATGATAATCACTGAGTTTGAAAACTTTTTTTCTATTAAATATCTTCTTATGACAATTCTAAAACTCCATGGTGAGACCGTGTGATTAGGTTCTCACCCCCTACAACTTTATCTTTTCAGGAGACGGGTGAAAAAGCTCACGAAGGGTTGTAATGCGTTTCGATTAGTCGATAATGCTGTTTAGTTTTTATTTATTTATCTCTCGCCATCAATATTATATCATGTAAGAGGGATAGGAATTGTATAATTTGTGTGTATATAATATATATAAGTTACTTGAATAAGAAGTGTTGTACATGTATATGCTTGTTTTATTTTATTTTAAAAACATTTTTTCCGCTTTTCAAAAAAACAGTGATACGATTTCGAGTTAAAGACTCAATATTTTATAATTAAGTATATGAAGTCGTCGTAATACTTCTTTCTATTAGAGTAATGCAATCGAAAGCATGTCATTCTAATAGTGAAGGTGTTACATATATAGCCTTCAAACTTCAATGTACTTAAGTAGTTTTTTTTTAATAATTGTATTCACTATTCTTAGATTGGTTTTCTTAATTCGTAACAATTAAAATTAGACAAATGATTTTATTACTCTAATGTTGTACAAGTTAATAACATTTGTATTATAGTGAAAACGGAAGATCACATTGTATAAATTAATAGGAAAAGTTACATGAATATTTTCATATTTGATGAAATTTATGATGTACGGACACTAATACGGATACAAGATATGTTGATACGTAAATTTTAAAATTTTATAAGATACGGGATACGTATACATATAAAATATAAAATATTTTTTTAGATAAATCGTAATGATATTTTGATATTTTATTGATATTAAAATATAAATTAATTTTAATGTCTTATTTTAATTATATAAAATATTTAAAATATTTTTATTTTAATAAATAATAATATATATTATTTTTAAATTTATTTTAAAATATATATTAAAAATAAGATTGGACACACCGATACGTGATGGTATTTAGGTGTGTCCGTGTTCAGAGAAAAATCTTTTTATTATTTTATTAAGACACAGTTGCATATAACAGATACGCATATCAAACGAATGTTGATTAGTGTCATATTCAAAATGTGTCTCACACACAAACACAATAACTCTCCGAAATGTCCTTCATATGATGGAATTCATCTGACCTCTTTTTTCTAAACATCATTTTAGTATTTTAGTATAGTTAAATTTAAAGAAAGGACAACATATATTTCTAAAGATAATGGAAATTGAATTGAATTTTACAAAATTTTAAAAGAAAATGAATATAATTTACCCATAATTCAGGTTGGAGTATTAAAAGGTCTTCTTTAGAAGCGTTTGCCACTCGAATATAAAACTTTGGTGTTTTTAACATCATATGAAGTATGTTAAAAAAAAAATTAAGGAGAGCAAAAACCATTTATAAACCACCTTATAACTTGTTTGATAACTATGGTGACAAGTTTAAATTCTTAGGACCTAATTATTGCCTAAACTTAAAATTACATGAGCAATTATTAGACCAAAAATATTTTGGTGTTTGTTTTGATACGTTGATAAATTTATATGTATCGATACATTTGAAATATAGACAAATAATAATTAGTCATGTAGAATTTATTTTCCACATCAGCATTTAATTTTTTTAAAAAATATATATTGTATCACCACTTTTATTATAACACCCTTTTAATTAAATAAAAAATTATTTAATTTTATAAAAATTCTTAAACATCTTTAGTTTATTCGATTAGACAAAAATACCTTTTTCAATCAATTAAATTTTAGAATTTAAATAGATTCCGGCTTCATGCAGGCGGGTTGCAGCCTACAATCTGAATTGAGGACGGATTTTTGGAGTTAGCTCACCCTCGCGGGATCACGATCCTTTGTCCCGGCCATTGTATCTTTTTGATAGAATATATATAAGATATCATACGGATAATTCGAATCGAACCAATTGGATGTCCGACTCGGGCCTATATGACATGACCGATCAATAAAAATATCATTTTTCTATTTTTTCTAATTCTATTTATGTTTCCATTCTTTTTTTATTAATTCTAATTTTATATTTTTAAATAATTTAAATAATAAAATAAAAAAACGTATAAAGTACTAATATATTATCTGCCAACTTATTATAATTAATAATTAATTATTATATTTTAAACATATATACAAGGAGACACATCCAAAAACAAAAAACATACACTAAAGATACATTTGGATTGCCTAAAGTCTCTTTTGGATTGCCTGAATGTTTCATAGAACTAGTGCAGGAAAAAGTTAATAACCCTCCAGAGTTTGTTAGGGTTTTGAAAGCTGCATTTCAGAGTTGAGGAAATGATACACTAAAGATTAATGTTTCTCATTTGTATGGTCTAACTTCCCTGCTCACAACATATATGTTCATATTGTACATTGCTTCATGATTTCAGTTTGTTTTTGCATGATATACTTCAATTGATAATTTATTTTCACTAAGATAGTTGGTGATATCAGTGCACTAAGGAGGTTGTATTATAATATGTATAAATTTTCTTATTTCACAAAAATAGTTTTGCACTTGGTTGACTCGGTTAAGTAACAATAGAAGAAGGAAGTATGTAATGCATGAATCGTAATAAAATAATGGCCTAATTAACAAGATCCATTAGTTTGCCTTAGATTTCTTCAAATTTATTACCATGATAATATTTTGGGGTAAAAAGTAAGTGAAAGATTATTGTGCGATTTTATGTTCATTTGTCCTGTGTTAGTGGTTTTTTTCCTTGGTACTGTTCACTAATTTAGACAAGTGCCTTTCTTTAATATGCCTTCATTTTTAGAATTGTCACAATACACATATTTCATAACAATTTGATCATCGGTGAAAACTCAAATAGAAAACTCTCTCTTGTTGATTTGAGGAGCTGTTTGATTTAGCCAACTCAAAATCAACTGCCACTTCTCAGTACCAATTTAGAGGATCTCCAACGGGAGAAAAAATTGAAGCCCAATTACTGTTATGTCAGAAGAAAAGAAGGCTTATGCGTTGGAGTGGAAAGAAAGGGAGTTCCCACACGAATTCCAAGGAGGGAAAATCCCTCTGAATAGGGACTCCTGTGAAACATTCAGACCATCTCTAGTAGGAAACTCATTCCAGTTCCTGTTTATGGCCCACCTGTCATAAAAAGTAACTCCACATCAGCTTTTGCGTCATAAACAGTAAATAGGAACTCACAACATCTCTCTCTTCTCCATTAGGAGGAACTAACTTTAGTCCCTATTGTGGTCCCACTTAATTAATTAATTAAAATACTTGAAATTAATTTAATTAATTTTTTTTGAATAATGTAATTTAAATTTATAAATTTATAAATAATTAACTATTAAAAGATATTAATATTAAATAAATTCGTATATAATAATAATACATAATATATAATTCGGGGTTACACTATTTGTAAAATTACTTAATACAAAGAAAAACATAATTAAGCTTTATAGTTGACGACAAGCATTGTGAAATTGCCATATGTGTTCAATCAAGTCCTCTTTCAATTGTCTATGCTGCTGCCTATTTCGAAGTTGGACATTTCTTTGGAGAAATTGATGGTATGGTGCGAAATCTTCTTCTCCCAGCTGAGGTTGTGATAAGCCATTTTTGAAATGTATTTGGTAGTATGAAGTTTTGATTTGGAACTTGAGAGTTTGAGGTTTGAGATTGTTGGGTATTTGGAATTTGAGAAAAGTTTTGTAAGTAATTGAAGAAAGAGTTGAGTTGGTTTTGATCCATTTTTTCGAACAAAAAATAATAGTAGCAGAATTTTGATTTTGTAAACTTAGAAGAAGATAAAGAAGAGTTGTAGAGTGTATGAGAATACAAGTGTATCTAAGTGGTATATATAGAGTAACAAAATATTAATTTATTAATAATAACGGTAACATAGTAACGACTAGTTTCTAACGGCTATTTTTACAACGGCTAAATTAATATAATAATATAAATATAAATAATATTTAATATTAATTATGATATAAATAATTAATATAAATTATTAATTAAATAAATATTTAATTATTTAATTTATTTAATTATTATAATTATTAGTAAATTAATTATAATTTAATTACTTAATTAATTATTAGTTAATTAATTAATATAAATTATTAATTAAATAAAATTATCAATATTTAATTTAATTAGTCATTATAATTATTATTAAATTAATTATTATTTAATTATATAATATAATTATTTAATTAATTAATATTTTATATAATTATTTATTTTTTATTTTAATTGCCAAGTGGCAATTGTTTATTGCTTAATGGGAGTCCCCATTCAGAGGGACTCCCTCGCTTTGAATGGCGTGAAGGAACTCAAATGAGTTCCTCTCCAATGCCCATCTCTCTTTTCTCTCTGACATGCACAGTGGGAGGGCTCCATTTATTTGCCTGTTGGAGATGCTCTTAGACCATCTCCAGTAGGGAACTCGTCCCAGTTCCTGTTTATGGCCCACCTGTCATAAAAAGTTACTCCACATCAGCTTTTGCGTCATAAACAGTAAATAGGAACTCAAAGCATCTCTCTCTTCTCCATTAGGAGGAACTAACTTTAGTCCCTATTGTGGTCCCACTTAATTAATTAATTAAAATACTTGTAATTAATATAATAAATTTTTTTAATAATGTAATTTAAATATTTAAATTTAAAAATAATTCACTATTAAAAGATATTAATATTAAATAAATTCATATATAACAACAATACACAATAGATAATTCGGGGTTACACTAATTTGTAAAATTACTTAATACAAAGAAAAACATAATTAAACTCTATAGTTGACGACAAGCATTGTGAAATTGCCATATGTGTTCAATCAAGTCCTCCTTCAATTGTCTATGCTGCTGCCTATTTCGAAGTTGGACATTTCTTTGGAAAAATTGATGGTATGGTGCAAAATCTTCCTCTCCCAGTTGAGGTTGTGATAAGCCGTTTTCAACATCATCATACTCTAAGCCTTGAGTAAAATTTCCTGCATAACTGTCTCTTTCATCCTCAACAATCATATTATGCAATATAATACAAACTCTCATTATGTTGGCAAGCTTTTTCTTTTCCCAAAAAAGGTGGGTCGACGACACGAGCAGGAAGCACCGCTTGAAGGCGAGAGAGGCGCTAGTAGCCTAGCTCAGACGAAAGAGAGAAGGCAGACGCGAACAGACGACGCGGAGGATTCGGCGAGAGGCGAGAGGCGCGGGGACTGCGCGAGCATGCGGTGGCAATGAACGCCTCTGTCTATGGTGTGCGGTGTGCCGTTTAGAGACTAGAGTGTGAGAGTGTGAGAGTTGTTATAAAAATTATAACTTCAATGGCCTTTGGATTTTCGAACATGACGAAGGAAACGTGAGTAACGCACTGAATGAGAAATGCAAAATTCCAACTACAATGAAAAATGCGCTATGGGGTTTAAGGGCCCATTTTGGGACCATGTGCCCATTATATAAATCTTTTATTCTTTTGGGCTAAACTGTAATTTTCGGAGTGGTTGAATGCATCTGAAAAGAAACTATGAAAGTGTATTTAATTTAAGGTTTTGAAAACCTTTTAATCATTGCTTTATTTATTAATTTAATCGATTTAGTTGTATTTTAATAAATAAAACATAATGATCAAAGTTTTGCAAATCAGACTAGTTATTAAACCGTTCTAATCAATAATTTATTGGTTTATTTATCTAATTTGTTCAATTGTGGTTTAATCAGAAAAATTATTTTATAATAAAATAATAAATAAAACATAATTATAGTATAATATAAACTTTAAAATGTCATCCAAATTTAAAATACTATCAACCAAAATCTTATGATTTTATCAAAATACAAATTCAAAAGTCAAATAACAAGAAAAAAATTCAAAGATTAACAAGATTTTAGCATAATTTTAACAGATTAATAAACTTTTTTAAAGATTAACAATGAGCAGTAACAATGAACATAATTTTAACAAAGATTAATAATTTTTTTTCAAAGATTAACAAGGAGCACTTGGACAGTAACAATGAGCATAATTTCAGCATAATTTTTAGCATAATTTTAACAAAGATTAATAAATTTTTTCAAAGATTAACAAGCAATAAATATAATTTCAGCTAACTTATTTTCAATTTTTAGAAAAAAGTAACAAAATAGAGTCCAGTACAACACAACACAATAGTAATGGCTAATCAAGTAATCATTCAACAATTCAATCAGACCAGCATTAGCAACATCACAATCATACGTCGACGAACAAAGAACCAAGAACGAAAATTTAAAAAAAAAACAAAGAAACCAATATGAGTAGCACTAACAGAATTGTAAATCTTTGTTTTGACTTCTGAGCAGTTTGAGCATAGGGGCAGAAGCGCACCGAAGATGGAGGCCAGGTGACGAGCACAACAATGGCGGGTTGGAAGAAGTTGCGGCTGACAAACGAAGAGCAAACTCCAACATGCCAAGCTCAAGAAAGAAGCTACGATTGGTGGGTTGGAAACTTTAAGCACCACGACTAGACAAGACGGTGGTGCCTGAGCGTAACGGAGCAGATGAAGACCAGGGACTAACGTCGAGCTCGAGGAAGGAGGTACGATTGTTGAATGAAGAAGAAGAGCGGACAACCAGACGATGAAGGTGGTACCTGAGCTCGACGGATGGCGGCAGTCCTTGCAGCAGTGGTCGAGAAGTTAGGGTTTCAAGTGGCAGCTCTCTGAAGTCTGAACTGAAGGGAAGGAGAAGAAAGGGTAGCTGGGTAGAGTTTCAAAGTTTTTTTCCCTATTAAACTTCAAACGGTGCTGTTTTGGGTAAAGTTGGTCGAGTTTCGATTTGGTCTGACCGACTGGTTCAACAGTTTGCAAACGGTTTTTATATTTGTGGTTTTTCTTTTAAACCAAACCGCAGAGATGTCTGATTTGTGTTTGGACCAGTTCGATCTAATTTTCAAAACCATGGTTGGAGGGTAGAGTTGGGATTTGTTCAACTAGGATTTTTTTTCTAAAAAAAATTAAAAGGTCATACGATGTTTTTGGGTGGGATTTAAAAAAAAAATAAATATCGAACCTGTCTGAATTTTTCAAACCTGTTGATTCACCGTTTTTACAAAATTTGGATGAGTCAAACCAGTGAGATGGGTTTTTATTCTTTATTTTGTTATGAAATTTCTAGTAAAAATAATTTTTTTTATCACAAGTTAAAAGAGTTATTTTCTTCTTTCCGTATTCCTTTTATCACTTTCTAAAACAATTGAACTATTGTGCCTCCTTGAAAATAGTCAATGGCAGGCTGTGTAAAGTGCTCCATGACAAAGCAAAAGTGAGTTGTCCCCGCCATTTTTATTCTTCTTAATGTATTCCTTCAAGGCCTTCGCATTTCGCATCCATCACTTCAAAATCAACAGTTTTATTATTTTGCGCTAATGCTCATGCTTCATCACGAAAAACATATGCCACAAAGATACCCATACTTATTCAAAAAATTACAAGCACACTTGAACTACCCCGTCTTTTTGTCAAATAGGACAATGATATCTCTGCCAGAAAATCCATTATTTCTCCAATGTATGCACTTTGTGTTCAAAGACCTTCTTAACCTAACAAAGTTAACAATTGCAACCCTTTCAATTTCCTTGTGAACATCCACGAAGATTTCTCGTGTATACAAAAGGATAGCAAAGCACTTGATTGCCTCCAAACTAGTAGTCATGACCGACATATTGTCAATGGGCGAAATTGAGCCAATAATTCGTTATTTCTATAATCAAGGACCATTAGCTCCAAATTTTGCACGAGCTCAAGAATTGTATTCTTCTACTGTAGAAAATTCTTAACCACGACATTAATTCCTTAGCACCAAGATGTCGTCTTGAAACTAGCACAAAACTTACTTTGTATATAGACATTTTAGCCACATCTGCTTCTTACTAAAATATTGATTAGCCCACAAACTACCATGCAAGCCATATTCGTCAACCGACTGTGTCCACTCGTCCAAAAATTGTTCAACTTTCATGTCTGCAAACAACCACCTATTGAATCAGTATCACAAAGATACATTCTTCAGGTTTGATGTCACATTCTTGTGCCGTGCGTAGAGATGGTGGGTTGATTTAGAAAAAACCAAACTAATGCCTTTATGTATGGCCTCTTCCCCATTTATAACCACTGCGGACGACATCCTTTAACACATGACATCCAATAAGGATTGAAGCAACCATGTTTATGACGCAACTATTTCATCCAAAACTAAACTAAATCCAAATATGGTGGTTTGTTTATGGTTGTTAGAAATAGAGAAAATCACCGGCGACCTTCTATATTTGTTCTTTTTGTATGTAGAGTCAAACACGAGAACATCACAAAAATACTGAAAATCAACTCGACTGCTTCCATCAGCCCATAAAATGATTGTCCAACATGTCCTCATATGTCAAGTTATACCTAACCATTACCATTGGAACTGCTTCTGCCAAATCTTCTAAATATGCAATTGCAACCTCAACATCTCCATCCTCTATCCTTCTATGCCTTCTTTTATCAATATAGTTGTAAGCATCCTTCTTCAGAAAATCAACTAGAGAATATTCACCTGCCATTCTCGTCATGTACAGCAAACTCTTTGCTATCGAAATTCCACGCTCATTAAGCCCATTTAATTGAGCTCTGGCTGCATCCGTCATTGAGCAATACCTCTGGATCAAGTGCACAATGTAATGGAGTCAACTTATGGTTATGGTTGTTATTGAGCTTCCTTACATGCCATAATGATGCACTCGTGTCTAGGTAAATGGAAAATTTAGCCTCCCAATTTGTCCTATTCTCTATTTGTGTACCCTTCTCTTGTCTAATCAATTGTATTGTTTCGCATCTTGCAACATTTTCCTATTTCAAAAGAACATCCTTCTAATTAGGTGATTGTCATCATCCTTCGAGAATTACCCTTCCTTATACCTACACCCACACGTCCAACTTTCATTATGACATGCATTGTCTTCATACCATGCTGACAACCACGGTCAGCACCGTAGAACCGTTCGAATAATTTTCTAAAATATCCCATTACATGAAATAAATAGTCTTGAGATGGGAAGAGAAATATCTCGAAAAAAAAAAAAAAACTCAAGCACATTTAAGTCATTTCATGTAATTCAGATCTTTTTACATAAGTCTCTAATTATTAATTAATTAAAGATTTATCTAATTTGTATTCGAAGAACGCATATTAAAATGATAAATTAAGATTTTTTGTAAATACAAAAATTTAAATTTTTAATATATTTATCTTTTATTTATTAAATAAAAATATTTTAAACATAGTAATTTTATCATGTATCTGTTAACTAAATCTATTAATTAATCATGCTCTAAGTTAATAGAAAAAGATTTGTGTGACATTTGATGAAATATTAATGACACTCAAATTGAAAATCACATTTTAATGATTGAATAATGAGTATCCCCCTAAATAATTGAAGAAATTAATTATCTTATCACTAATACTACTTAATTATTAATCAACTTTAAAAATAACCTTATCTAAAAGTAAAAATATTCTTAAGCTCACACTACCTGACCTTATCTGCCATGAATAAAAAGACCGTCCATATTGGAATATATTCGGTACCACCACAATAACAGTCCAATCAAACTTGGTACTTCACCTCCTTGTGTTACAGACAAACAAGGGTATCACAAAGACATAGAAAAATTATACATTTACGTAAGTAAAAAACAAACAGAAACCTATTATTGAGAGAACTAATCCTAAAACTAAAAAAACACACAAGTGTGTGTGTCGATGTACTTTTGTGTTTTTGTTTTCTAGTGTTTTTCCCAAAGCCATAGAAGTAGAACCGTTTGCTCAGTCATTTTTATTTTATTTCCGAGTTGAGAAATTCCTATTTTGTCCTCCTAGAGAGAGAAAACATCAGGCATAGGTAATTGGAAGGTTGTAAGAGAGAGAAAGGAAATTTTGGTCTTTTTTGTGTGTTCCAATGGTTCAACTGGGAACCCAAAGCAGGGTTGTGAGAAGAAAGAAAAATTTAATCTTTTTCTGATGGGTTGTCCTGAGCCTATGATCTTGTGAGAACCCAGAAAGCGATCTTTGATGCGCTCATAGGATTGGCCGATTCAACCCCAAACGTCTTTGGTGGCCGTTGATTTCGTTATTTCATTGTTTTCCTTTTTTGTTCCCTCCGAGATATGAACGGTGGCGATGAGGTCGTCGCAGCTCCGGCGGGTCCACCGAACCCTCTGGAGTGGAAATTCTCGCAGGTTTTCGGCGAACGCACGGCCGGTGAAGAGGTTCAGGAAGGTAATTACAGCACCTTGTATTGTTGATTGGATAAAAAAAGGGACATTTTTTTTGGGGACCGAGGGGGGACTTGTCGGATCCAATTGATTTGTTGGGATTAGGGTTTGATTCCGATGTTTCGATCTGTTTTGGATCGTGTTCCGACACTCCCTTGTAGTTTAGGCTTCTGGGTCGTTGAGTAATGTTGGTTTTGACTAGTGGGTCATTGCTTTAATCATTGCCTGATTCGGGTCTTGATTGCTTTTCTCCTTTTGGTTGATTTTGTCAGTGTTTTCGTGCGCTTGTGTATGTGTGTGTGGGAAGGTAGTAGTGTGGAATGATATGCTTTGACCTGGATGTTTTTTGAGGTTTGTGTGTCTTTGCATTGTAAATTCACTTGATTGGATTGTGGGGAGTGTGAGACTGAGCTGATGATGACACTTGCCTCGTGTTTGTGGCAATTTGTGTTGTGTTTTCTAGCCCGTGCTTTGTGTTGCGAATAACAGCTTTTGTTGTTGCTAATTGGTCGCTGTATTTTCTCAATAATGTGTGAGCTTGTGTGAGTGTGTCATGTTTAAGATCTTGTTGTTATGTAGTTTGATTTGTGGCGTTGAAGATTGGCTGCTGTAATCCGTGGCATCGACAATGGAAAGCCATTTGGTTTGCAGCATAATTTGCTACCTATGAGTATAAGTAATGGTGGTGTCTCTTTGACTAGATATTCTTGGTTGAAAACTTAATTTTGTCAGCATTAGACAGGGAAAGTTGTCTTCCATTTCTCTCAATATGAAACAGCCTAGATGTGGAATTATCATTAAGTTATATGTACGTGTCGACAAATTTGGAACGTCGTCATGGATTTGTCGTGATACTCATATTTATGTTGTTGCGCGGTTACATAAATTTATAGTGTAGAATTGAGTGCTTTTGGTCTTGCCTTTCTCATGATAGCCCGATGTATTTACACGAAGTCACCGCTTATAATATGGGATTGTTTGCCTTCAATGGGACAAGAGAGTGAGATTTATCAAGGGAATGACTTGATATTGCAATACAGTGATTTATAAATCTGAAATGGTTTTCATTGCAGGATAATGTGAAGGTTTACTAATTATTTGCCCTATTTTATTTCCACAGTTGACATAATTTCTGCTATTGAATTTGACAAGTCTGGTGATCATCTTGCTACTGGTGATCGTGGTGGTCGAGTTGTTCTATTTGAGAGGACAGATACAAAAGATGTAAGCCTGGTTTCTGCCATCCCCCCCCCCCCCCTTCCCCCTTCTTTTCAAGAAGTTCCCATCTAAGCACTTTGTATTGGAATGTGTGTGTATGCTGAAACTTTCAGGCTGGTGGATCAAGAAGGGATCGGGAGAGGATGGACTATTCTATTAGTAGGCATCCTGAGTTCCGTTATAAAACAGAGTTTCAGAGTCATGAGCCCGAGGTAGTCACCCCTTGCCCATTAATATTGTACCGACTTCCTATCATTCAGAAGTTATGAGTGTCAATATTTACGATATACGGTCATTTTTCAGTTTGACTATCTCAAGAGCTTGGAAATAGAAGAGAAAATCAACAAAATCAGATGGTGCCAAACAGCTAATGGTGCCCTCTTCCTTCTTTCTACAAATGATAAAACCATAAAATTTTGGAAGGTATGAGTCAAATGCCGAGTTTGGTATTTTCACCAATTTGATACTGAATTGTGCTCAAGGTTGCATTTTTGTGGAATTAAGTTCGATTCCTGGTTTTTCATGCATAGACACTATGAGGCCTCTGCATTTGTATTCTGTAAATTATCAGTTAGCCAGATACATTTGCATGTAGTGGAGACTCTTAAGTATGCATGTACGGGTAGGCTTTTCATTTTCACCTGCATAAAATTGTGATGTCCTTTTGTACTACCATCTTTCATGCACTTTTGTGACGAGTCTTTTTTTGTTGTGTTTGTTAATACACCATATTTATTTTATTAAAATGCATTGGGATGATCAAATGTCATGATTAGTTGATATTGAAGGAGGCTGTGCCATGAACTAAATCCTAATGGAAAATGATGTTGATGAAATATTACCTTCCTTGAATATTTGGATATGTATGTATATGAAACTGAATGTGAGTGTCTTCAATTTTTTAAGTTTTCCTCCCTTATGAATATTGTGATTGATCCATCTGCTAGGTTCTTAATCTAAATATTTCTTATCTGAGAACAGGTTCAAGAAAAGAAAATCAAGAAAATTTCTGAGATGAATGTTGACCCTTCAAAAGCAATGGGAAATGGCAGTATTGGTAGTTCAAGTAGTTCTAGGGCATATCTTGCAAATGGAGGAGCTCCAGATAGATCACACAATAACCTAAGCAATGACTACTCATTTCCACCAGGAGGCATTCCATCACTAAAGTTACCTGTGGTAGTTGTATTTATCCCTTTCATGTGCAACTCATTTCCCAATGTTTGTATGTTGAGAATAAAATTTCCGGTTTTTGTTTTAATTATTGAAAAAACAATAAATTATAAGTAGACTAAAACAAAAGTGTCAAGGCCTAGCAATGGTTAGTTTTTCTTCATTAAATGGAATGCAGTTTGTGTTTGCATTACATTGAGTTTGAACAACTTAGCAGATATATGTTGAACTAACAAGCCCTGGCAGTAGTTCAACAAACATATTTCAATCTTGGTTGTCTTCATGGTGCTACTTAAGGTTGCTTAATGTAATTTAGCCTATGTCAACCCCAAATTTTTTCTATTCGAAAGGGAAATGGTCCTAACTTTTTCATTTTTAATGTTCAGTGTGTGTGGTGGGTGGGGTGGGGTTTTTTTGGGGGGAGGCTGACAGTGCTATAACTCACATGTTTGAGATTTCACAGTGCTAACTCACATGTTATAATATATGTAGGTAAGTAGCCAGGAGACGAGTTTATTGGCTCGGTGCCGCAGAGTATATGCCCATGCTCATGATTATCATATCAATTCTATTTCAAATAACAGGTGATCATAGTTTTCTTAGTTCACACTTCAAACCATATTTTGCTATCTCATCTGGTAAATTTTGGGCGAAAGTGAGAAACCTGAGGATTCATATTCTATTATTCTTAGAGTGGATATTATTGTCAACCTTGCTTTCATTATTTTTATTCTCATAATGTTTTGTTTTGAAATGTTTCCTGTTGGATTATTGATTCATGTCAACATGATTCTATTTGAACCTTTTGTTTTGCTTTCTTTCATGGTGATACTGTTATGCGATCCTATCTTCTAGTGATGGCGAAACTTTCATATCAGCCGATGATTTGCGTATAAATCTTTGGAATCTGGAAATTAGCAATCAAAGTTTTAATATTGTCGATGTAAAGCCTGCAAATATGGAGGATCTGACAGGTAACTTGGGGAACTTCTTATGCTATAAACTTTTCTCTGTTGATAACATGGTTATGCATGAGTAACTTCAACATATAAGTTTTAGTTGACTGATCAGTTTGTAATGGCCAGCCCCATAGTAGTAACTTTATTGGGTCTGAGCTATTCCAGCCTGGGAGATCTGTGTTCATCTCGGAACTCTCTATTTCTAAAATCACATTTTTCCCAAAGAAAATATCTTGTGGGGTCATATCTCCCTTTAGGTAGGCCCAAGCATGGAATAGTCCAAAATATGTAGTTACCATTTTTTTTTAACTTGCACTAGTTTGTTCGTTGTCAAAAGAATTTTAACAAATTTTTGGTGGCTGCAGGAGTTACATTTGTCTTTGAACTACTTTGCTTAGTCCATACCATGCAATTATTTACAAAAAAGATTGCTTACCGTGTTGAGTTTAGTTTGTAGTCACTATTTTATACTTCGATTCTATATTTTCCTTTCTTAACAATGAATCTAATTTTCAAAACATGTGATTTTTCCACAGCTACTTTGCTTAGACTTGCAGTTCAGATTATGTTTTGTCTCAAGTCTAAACTCCACCTGACTTAGTCCCTGCATGGGCCTACCTCAACTTGAGCTTGACTATATGTCTAGGTTGGGGTTAGAACTAATAAAGTTTAATCTTTTGGAAATCTCAAGCAAAATATGGGCTTAGTCAAATCTGGTTCGTGGAACCGATTTGTATTTGTAATTAGGCTATGTTTGGGAGTTCTAGAAATGTTGGAAGGGAATGTTCTTTAATGGAATGATGAAAGAAAGGTGAAAATTGGAGTGTACTGGATCGTGTCCTTCACATGTGTGGTGTGTTCAATAAGTATATGAAGGAGGGAAAGGAGAAAATGTATTTATAGGCAAGTGGGGAGGGACTTGGTGGGTTGAAGGTAGAATCGGCTTGTGTGTTGCATGCATTATTTGCAGGAGAGTATTTCCTATTTCTTCAGTCTTGGTTGAGCTTTGACCCCAGATATTTATGATTTCAGAGGTAATAACATCAGCAGAATTCCACCCTACACATTGTAATACGTTGGCATACAGCAGTTCAAAGGGTTCAATCCGCCTAGTTGACTTGCGGCAATCAGCATTATGTGATTCGCATACCAAATTGTAAGCTTTTGTTATATACTTTTGTGGTAATCTTCATGTTAATTTCTAAAAACCAAGTAAATAAGTAATAGTGTTTAATAAATGTCAAGACTGTAGGCTAAATAGCAGAAAGGTTTTTTCTCTCTATTTTTTCCTCTTTTTTTCTTGGCGTGGACAATCGAACTTCGCAAAAGATCTTCTTTTGCCCCCTTCTTTGTGTGGACACTTGAAATGTTGCTTATGAAGCAAAGAGTTTTTATGAAAATCTATTATACTAATGCAGTTGTGTATGCTTCCTTGTTCATTTAGATTCTAACAGGCAATATAATCTTTTGAACAGGTTTGAGGAACAGGAGGCCCCTGGGTCCAGATCATTTTTCACGGAGATTATTGCTTCTATCTCAGACATAAAATTTGGGAAGGATGGAAGATACATACTTAGCCGTGATTATATGACTCTAAAGGTTTGACGTTTTTACGTCAAAAAATTCATGTTTTCAGTTGTTGAAGCTTTCTAATATTTTGGGCTTTGGCAAATAGATCCTCCTTTCTAATATTTGAGGAGATAAAGTTGTCAAATTGAAAGTTGAGAACCACACCCTCTTTGCCAAGAGACTTTTTTTATGTATTTTTACTTATTTATAGATAGGGATGCTTTAAATTTTTGTTGAATTGAATTTTTTATTTTTTATTAGTTTGGGTTGCTTTGTTTAAATTGTACTTTTTTTACTTAGGTCTCTTCGTAACTTCAACATTCTTTGTGCTGTAGTCTAAACATATCAAATATCTCTCATTTTGTTTCTTTGGATGGTTTCTACGCTTTTGTGTTTATGATCACTCATTCTTTATCTTATTCACTCATCTTGACTTATTTAAACAGCTATGGGACATAAATATGGATTCAGGCCCGGTTGCAACTTTCCAGGTTCACGAGTATTTAAGACCTAAGGTTAGATTCCTGGGCTTTTATAGGTGAAGTTGATTCATGAATTTCTTTCCACTGCTTTGTTGTCTTATAATTGGCTATGCTTTTGTTTGAACATGCCAGCTTTGTGATCTATATGAAAATGATTCAATTTTTGACAAGTTCGAGTGTTGTCTGAGCGGTGACGGGTTGCGTATTGCTACTGGCTCTTACAGGTCTGTGGTAAAAAACTTGATATGTGGTTGAATTGTGATTGAAATTATTTATCCTGTTCCTTACTAATTTGATTCATTTGATGCCAGCAACTTATTCCGTGTGTTCGGTTGTGCCCTGGGAAGTGCCGAGGCTACAACTTTGGAAGCCAGTAAAAATCCAATGAGGTAATTTTTTATTGGAGATCTGATGTGAATCATGCTTTATTACTTAGGTATTGTGGAATTATTAATCACTCTTTCATTCCGCCAGACGACAAGTTCCAACCTCTACACCAAGGCAAAGATCCCTCGGAAACAGTATAACAAGAGTTGTAAGACGAGGTAAGTGTTCAACTCTATTTCCCTAGTCTAACCTGGAACAACATGTGAAATGTATTGTTTAACTGTTGCAATAATATTCGATACTTGCATTCTTGAACAGGTACAGAAGCCCCAGGTGTTGACGCGAATGGGAATTCTTTTGATTTCACAACAAAGTTGCTGCACTTGGCATGGCATCCGACTGAGAATTCAATCGCTTGCGCGGCCGCAAATAGCTTGTACATGTACTATGCGTAAAGGAAGACAAAACGATGAAAGAGGACATGACATGACGTGTATTTTGCATGGTTAAATTGCTGTGGAGAAGGCTGCTTCTTTTCCCTTGTTACCTTACCTACCAACCACACTGGGTTGGAGGCTATATTACATTAACAACTCTCACACACACTAGAAAAAAAAGTCAAAAGTGCCCTTCAGAGCCTGTTTTGGAAAATGATGCAGAAGTGGCTGTTTCTGAATTCCCCAGGGGTAGGCACAGACCTTATTTTTGTTCTCCTTCCAACCCTAATATTCTTTTCTCCCCCTTTATTTCTCTGTATCTTCTTCTGAAAGAGAAGGTGCAAATCAATGTTTCAAATTGTGTTATGGCTTGCAAGTGAAGAAGAAAAATGTCATTGTAGCTCTCCTGCAACAGATACTAAAGGATGTTCAATATCTGCCATTAGGATCAAGATTGAAAAAAAAATGTAGCTTTTCTTTTCTTTTCTTTTCTTTTTTTCCTTTTGCCCAGATCTCTCTGTGGAATGGAGCAGTTGAAACCTGCAGTGCATCATTTTTTCATTGATTATTTTTGTGCTGGAATTTAATTTGACATGTCTGTCCTAAAGTCTTTAATTTTTACTGTAACGGTGGTTAGTTTATGTGCAAGTAATAATTTTAGGTTGCAAAGTAGCATAAACTGGTGGTTCTCTCAGACATGCATTTATTTAGTGTTTAAAGAACGATTTTATGTTTGTGTCAAATTTTGCAATTGCGATTTTATATGAAAAAGGCAACAATTTTGAAGCGTGTTCTTTTCAAACTATGGATGCTAGAATTATAAACTCCTAGATGTTTCAAATACATGAGTTATAAATTATAATGGAGGTGTTACGGTGGGTAACCGGAGATGGTATTGGACGGATGGCGTTAACTGGCCCAAGTGTGTGGAGGAGGGAGTTTCCGTCTGAGTATGTAGCTCGGGAGATTCCATCCGACTTGTGCTCACAAGTGAATGGGGGGTGGTACCTGCAAAGACACTCCGATGCCTAAGTTAGCAAGGGTGTGAGCAGGTCTAGAGAGTATTGGGCTTAGAAATACCTGAGGAGTGTCAGTGTACTTATAGTGGTGAGCCAATAACCACCGTTGAAGTAGTGCCGTATCTTTAGGATGTTAACCGTCCCATTATCTTAGGGAGGTTAAGATATGGCTTAAGAGAGATTTTAGGGGCGGTTACTCATTTGAATGAGTGCTTATCTGCCAGCTAATCTCATGTCCGACTTCTTTAGAGTAAGTCGTGATGAACACCGACTTCTTATGTGAAGGTCGGTGCTTAGCTAGGCTTAATCTATTGGATTAGGCCTTTTAATTGGACCTGGGCCCTTAACATTGGGCCAGGGTATGAACAGTGCCCCTACTTGAGCCCAAGATCTTTTTAAGGCTTGGGTTCAAGTATTTAACTCGGGTTTGTAGCCGACTTTCACGGGTTTCGAAACCGACGTGATTTTCGCGACCTTTTGTTTCTGACAGTTACGTCAATTCAAGCGTCGTGTCCGTTGGGGAAGCATTTAGGGATTGAGGGCTTTGGTAACGGTGCAATCTCATTAATGACTGCCTCGCTTTTACCATTATGCCCCTTAGTATGTTTATAAATACTTTCCCTCTCTTTCTTTCTTCCGTTTCTGCAATCTTTCAAACTTCTTCTCTCCTTGTTCGTGCTGTATTCCTGTGCTTGAAGATTTCTGCTTTTCCCAACCTTCATTTCTCGGATAAAGGTTAGTGTTCACTTTTTCATGTCATGCCTTATGTTTGCATGCTTTGGTTTTTGTGGGTGGATAGGTTGGCCTGTAGGTTTCGGTTTCGCATCCCTCCCCTTTAGGGGCCGTATTTTTTGATTTTCTTTTTTCTTTTTTTTTGTAGGTTTCTGTCATCTTTCATTAAGTAAAGAAAAATGGCCTCTGTAGATGTTCTTTCTCAGTGGGTTGATGACACTGTCCTTGGGGAGGAACCCTTGGTCGATGCTGAGTTTATCACTCACCTTCGTACTCATCACCGGCTTTGTACTTCGGAGGAGGACGAGCCAAAATATGAGTTGATAGTCCCGGGTCCGGAAGACCGGGTTTGTTTTGGGAGGGCCGATGAGACGGCTCCTCATTTTTTCTTTATGTATGAATGTATGATCACCCGCTTGGGTGTTTTTCTTCCCTTTTCTGATTTTGAAATATCTGTCCTGCACCACTGTCGAGTTGCACCTACCCAACTTCACCCTAATTCTTGGGGTTTTCTGAAAATCTATCAGTTTGTTAGCCACGCCTTGGACTTTCCGACCTCTTTGAGGATTTTCTTTTATCTCTTTCATATGACTAAGCCCTTTAGTGGGCTAAATAACAAACAACAATGGGTGTCCTTCTGAGCCATACAAGGTCAGAGAATTTTCACCCTTTTTGACGAATCTTTTCACGATTTCAAAAATTATTTCTTCAAAGTGCAAGCTGTAGAGGGTCACCACCCCTTTTTTCTGGATGAGCATTCCTCCCCTCGCTTTCCCCTTTATTGGTTGGCGGCCTCCCCTTGTGAGAAGTATGGTCTAGATGACCTTGACGAGGTGGAGGCGGCTATTGTGGGGTTTTTCCGAGAAGCGTGGGGGCAGGCCCCGTATTTAGATATGAGGAAATTTCTCCAGGGGACGCCGACTTTTATTCGGTCACAACTAGGTAGTGCGTGCATCCCTCATTTCCGACTTGTTTTTGCCGGTTTTAAGTTTTACCGACTTGTAACCTTTGCTAGTTGTTTCTTTTGCAGATATGGCAAGGAAGAATGCTCAGGAATCTTACCAACGAGTTCAGGAGGCTAAGGCAAAGTCCCGAGCCAGGTCGGGTGGTGCCAGGGCGATCGCCTCTCCTCCTCCTCCTCCTCCTCCTCCTCCTAAGAATGTGGGTACTCCCTCTCAGCCCATTATAATTTCCTCTTCAACTTTGTCCCGGCCACTCCCTTCTGCCCAACTTCTTCCCGAGCCAGAGAAGAAGAAGCGCAAGACTTCAGAGTCTGGCTCTTCTTTTGATGGTGGGGTTAAGGCGGATGCTCTTACATTCGTCCGAAAGAACATCTATCCTTTTATAAGTATGGATGATGTTTCTGTTCGAAACCACCTTACCACCATGGCCGAGGAGAGTTTTAGGGCAGCAGGTGTTTGCGGCAAACTTTTAGATCTTTTTGAGAAGACTCCCCTCAGCTCTTTGGGGGTAACCTCGAAGGTTGAGGAGTTGGAGGGGAGGCTTCTTGCTTTCCAAGATCAAGAGAGGGAGTTAAAGGAGGAGGTGGCCAAGTTGAGGGGGGAGAGGGATAGCCTTCGGGAGAAGGAGAGTAAGCTGCGGGCCCAATGTACTATGGAGGCAAATTTAAGGAAGACAGCACAGGGTAGTTACCAAAGTTTATTTCAGGATCTTGTGGCTGTGAGGAAGGATTTGCTGAATTCTCGGAACGCATACGCCGAGTTGGAGGACTCTATCGCTGATGGTGCCGAGGAGTCTTGGAGAATTTTCCTGGAACAAGTCAGAGTTATCGCTCCCGACTTGGACCTTTCTCCTTTACATCCTGATAAGGTCGTCATTGACGGTGCTATCGTGGATCCTCCTGCCTCTGGTGGTGATGATTCATCTACTCCTCTGCAGAAGTAAATTATTTTTTTATGGCTATATGGGGGCTCGGCCTGTGAGTCTCCCCTTTTTTAAACTTATTTACATGTTGTTTGGTGATGTTTGAACAATCTTTTCTGGCCTTTTAAGGCCGTTAACAAAATATTTTGGCACGTGCCCTTTTTGACTAAGGGTTTAGATTAACAAAAATAAATACCCTTTTTTGGATAAGGGTTTAAGTTACCTTGTGCGTGTATGCTTTTCTAATTTTCTGAATTCCCTTTGACTTTTTCTTGAAAACCTTTTGACTTGTTTGTCTTTCGGAGTTTTTCGTTTAAGGACTTTTTGGGACATCCTTAAAACTTCTTCCTAGGTTTTCATATCTCTTTTTGTTATTCCTCATACTCAACTTTGTTTTAGCGAGTTCCTATGACTTAGGTTATTTTTGCGATGCGTTTTTCTTCTACTCGGTTCTACGCTCCGATTTGGGGATCGGTGTGTTTCCGAGCTTTCCTACTCGGAATATTGTTCCGACTTATGAGTCGGATTTGTTTCCGAGTTTTTACGATCGACTCATATAACCTCTTTACACCGACTTGTACCTCGTCGTTTTATCCTGACGACCATCTAGGTCGGTTCATAGGATTTTCACGCTTTGTCGAGCTTAAGTCGGCGCGTTTCGTAGAAAGACTTAGAAAAATAAAGAAGGATATTATAAGAGATATTGTGAATGAAAAAGATCTTTATTAATTGGGGAGGTACCTTCTTTTGCTACTAAGGGTCTTGATAGCCTATTTTTCCCTTAGTCTCTACTATGATGCCTCGTTAAAAACCCTTCTCCAGAAAAAACCCTTTTGGGAAAAAATCATGAAGTTGGGAAAAGAGTACATCAGGGAGTAGAGTTCGCTTTTAACTGTAGTACCTTTTCATGTTACAAGCATGCCACGACCTTGGTAACTCAGTGCCGTTCAGGTCGGTTACTTTATAATAACCTTTTCCTAAAACTTCATTGACTTTGTATGGTCCCTTCCAATTTGCGGCGAGCTTTCCTTCTCCCGATTTGTTGACTCTGATGTCGTTTCTGATTAAGACCAAATCATCTGGAGCAAATGTTCTTCGAATGACTTTTTTGTTGTACCTTGTAGTCATCCTTTGCTTCAACGCAGCTTCTCTTATCTGGGCACCTTCTCGGACTTCGGGGAGCAAGTCGAGCTCTTCTTTGTGTCCCTGTATATTTCCGACCTCGTCGTGGAGAATTACCCTTGGGCTTTGCTCATTGATTTCTATTGGAATCATGGCTTCCACGCCATAGACTAGTCGGAAAGGTGTTTCTCCCGTGGCGGATTGGGGTGTTGTCCTGTAGGCCCATAGCACTTGAGGGAGCTCTTCAACCCAAGCCCCTTTTGCTTCTTGTAATCTCTTCTTTAGTCCTGCCAGTATGATTTTGTTGGCTGCCTCGGCTTGCCCATTGGCTTGTGGGTGCTCTACCGAGGTGAACTGATGTTTGATTTTCATACTGGCTACTAAGCTTCTGAAGGTAGCGTCGGTGAATTGGGTTCCATTATCCGTAGTAATGGAATAAGGTATCCCATATCTTGTGATGATATTTTTGTGGAGGAACCTGCGACTTCTTTGAGCGGTGATAGTGGCTAATGGTTCTGCTTCTATCCACTTTGTGAAGTAATCTATTCCCACGATCAAGTATTTGACTTGTCCTGGCGCTTGGGGAAAAGGACCTAACAAATCCATTCCCCATTTTGCAAAAGGCCATGGAGAAGTGATACTAATGAGCTCTTCTGGTGGAGCCACGTGGAAATTTGCATGCATCTGACACGGTTGACATTTTTTCACAAATTCTGTGGCATCTTTCTGCAAGGTCGGCCAGTAGAATCCAGCTCGAATTACTTTTCTGGCTAGTGACCTTGCTCCGAGATGATTTCCGCAGATCCCGCTATGTACTTCCTCCAACACCTCGGTGGTTCTTGAGGTCGGTACGCATTTTAACAATGGTGTCGATATCCCTCTTCGGTAAAGGACATTTTTCACCAAAGTGTAATGCTGTGCTTCCCTTCGGATTCTTTTGGTTTCCTTTTCCTCCTTAGGGAGGATATCGAATTTCAGATATTCGACTAAGGGATTCATCCATCCGAGGTTCAAACCGACTACTTCAAGTACCTCTTGCTTATCTTTTGTTACTGAGGGTTCCTGGAGGGTTTCTTGGATCAGGCTTCTATTGTTCCCTCCTGGTTTGATGCTTGCTAACTTGGATAGGGCATCTGCTCTGCTGTTCAGATCCCGAGTTATGTGTTTTACCTCGGTTTCTGCAAAGCGTCTAAGGTGCTCCAAAATTTTTTTCAAGTACCTCTTCATATTAGGGTCCTTTGCCTGATATTCTCCGCTTATTTGGGAGGTCACCACTTGGGAGTCGCTGTATATCATCACCTTTGTAGCACCGACTTCTTCTGCTAATTTTAGCCCAGCAATCAAGGCTTCGTATTCTGCCTGATTATTTGAGGCTGGGAATTCAAATTTTAGAGAAACCTCAATCTGGGTTCCTCTTTCATCTACCAATATTATGCCTGCGCCGCTTCCTGTTTTGTTGGAGGATCCGTCTACATAGAGTTCCCATGTAGTCGGCTTTTCCTCTTGGTCCCCTGCGTATTCTGCTATGAAATCGGCGAGGCATTGAGCTTTAATTGCTGTCCGAGTTTCATATCTCAAATCGAATTCGGAGAGCTCTATTGCCCATTGAACCATTCTCCCTGCAACATCCGTCTTTTGGAGGATTTGCTTCATGGGTTGGTTTGTGCGGACTCTTATTGTATGAGCCTGAAAGTAAGGTCGTAGCCTCCGTGAGGCTATCACTAAGGAGTAGGCAAACTTTTCTAATTTGTGATACCTTAGTTCAGGGCCTTGTAAGACCTTACTGATAAAGTAGACCGGGTGTTGTCCGACCTCATCTTCTTTTATCAGAGCTGACGAGACAGCCCTGTTTGCCACTGATAGGTATAGAATGAGGTCTTTCCCCGGTATTGGTCGGGTTAGAATAGGAGGTTGGCTTAAAAACTTTTTGAACTCCTGGAATGCCTCCTCGCATTCAGGAGTCCATTCGAACTGGCATCCCTTTCTTAATAAGGAGAACAATGGAAGGGATTTTAGTGCCGATCCTGCCAAGAATCTGGAGAGGGCTGCAAGTCGGCCATTTAGCTGCTGGACTTCTCTCAAACAAGTCGGACTTTTCATTTCTAGGATGGCTCTACATTTATCGGGATTGGCCTCAATCCCTCTTTGTGTTAGCATAAATCCTAGAAATTTTCCTGCCTCCACCGCGAAGGCGCATTTTGCCGGATTTAGTCTCATCCCATGCAGCCTTATGGTGTCAAAGACTTGTGAGAGGTCGGATAAGAGATCGACTTCTTTCTTGGTTTTTACTAGCATGTCGTCGACGTATACTTCCATCAGGGTCCCCAGGTGAGAGGAAAACACTTTATTCATCAACCTTTGATATGTGGCTCCTGCATTCTTTAATCCGAATGGCATGACCACGTAGCAGTAGTTAGCTCGGGGTGTGATGAATGATGTTTTCTCCTGGTCGGGCTCGTACATCGGAATTTGATTATATCCCGAGTATGCATCCATGAATGACAAGTATTGGTACCCCGAGCTGGAATCCACTAGGGTATCAATACTTGGTAGGGGATAAGGGTCCTTAGGACATGCCTTATTTAGGTCGGTATAGTCGACGCACATTCTCCATTTACCATTCTGTTTTTTGACTAGCACTACATTGGCTAGCCATGTTGGGTACTTGACCTCTCTAATAAAGCTGGCTTCCAGGAGCGCCTGTACTTGCTCTTCTACTATTAGGGCTCGTTCTGGGCCGAGCTTGCGTCTTCTTTGTTGTACAGGTCGGGATCCTGGATAAACCGAGAGCTTGTGGGACATGAGCTCGGGGTCAATCCCAGGCATGTCGGAGGCCTTCCAGGCGAAGAGGTCGGAATTATCTCTTAGGAGCTTAGTCGACCCTTGTTTTAGAGTTTCCCCTAGGTTGGCTCCTATATGAGTGTTTTTTCCTTCCTCTTCACCAACCTGTATCTCCTCGGTTTTTCCTCCCGGTTGTGGTCGCAGCTCTTCTCTGGCCTTTGCACCGCCGAGCTCTACTGTGTTAACTTCTCTGCCTTTTCCCCTTAGGTTTAGGCTTTCATTGTAGCACTTCCTTGCTAGCTTTTGATCTCCCCTTACCGTTGCTATTCCCGCTGAGGTCGGGAATTTCATGCAGAGGTGAAGGGTAGATACCACTGCTCCGAGCCGATTTAGGGTAGTTCTGCCGATTAAGGCGTTATATGCTGACCCCACATCGATGACTATGAAGTCTATATTCAGAGTTTTTGATTTTTCCCCTTTTCCAAAAGTAGTGTGAAGGGGTAAAAATCCCAGTGGTTTTATCGGCGTGTCCCCTAATCCATATAGGGTGTCGGGGTAGGCTCTTAATTCTTTCTCATCTAACCCTAGCTTGTCGAAAGCAGGCTTGAAGAGAATGTCCGCCGAGCTTCCTTGGTCTACTAGGGTTCTGTGGAGATGGGCATTTGCTAGGATCATAGTTATTACCACTGGATCATCGTGTCCAGGGATTATTCCTTGCCCATCTTCTTTTGTGAATGAAATGGTAGGAAGGTCGGGTGACTCTTCCCCGACCTGGTAGACTCTTTTGAGATGTCTTTTGCGAGAAGATTTGGTGAGTCCCCCTCCCGCAAATCCTCCTGAGATCATATGGATATGTCTCTCTGGGGTCTGCGGTGGTGGGTTTCTTCTATCCATATCATCTCGCTTTCTTTTTCCGTGACTGTCCGACCTTTCTATGAGATATCTATCAAGCCGACCTTCTCTAGCCAGCTTTTCTATCACATTCTTGAGGTCGTAACAGTCGTTAGTGGAGTGACCATATATTTTATGGTACTCGCAATAGTCGCTGCGGCTCCCCCCTTTTTTATTTTTAATGGGTCTAGGGGGTGGCAGTCTTTCAGTGTTGCAAATCTCTCTGTATACGTCCACTATAGAAACCTTCAGAGGAGTATAAGAGTGATATTTTCTTGGCCTTTCGAGACTGAGCTCTTCTCTTTTCTTGGTTTCCCTTTCCCTCTCTTTTGTTGAGGGAGGGGGCCCAGGTCGTCCACTCAGGTCTCTTAGTTTGGCGTTTTCCTCCATGTTGATGTACTTTTCAGCTCTCTCTTGTACATCACTTAGAGAAATGGGGTGTCTTTTAGATATGAACTGTGAGAAGGGACCTTCTCTGAGCCCATTGACTAGCCCCATTATGACTGCCTCTGTGGGCAGGTCCTGGATCTCCAAACATGCTTTGTTGAATCTTTCCATATAGGCTCGTAAAGATTCTCCGACCTCCTGTTTTACTCCCAGGGGGCTCGGTGCATGCTTCACCTTGTCTTTTTGAATTGAGAACCTCATCAAAAACTTCCTTGAGAGGTCTTCAAAACTGGTGATCGATCTTGGGGGAAGGCTGTCGAACCACTTCATCGCTGCTTTCGATAAGGTGGTCGGAAAAGCCTTGCATCGAGTAGCGTCGGAAGCATCAGCTAGGTACATCCGACTTTTGAAGTTGTTTAGGTGATGCTTTGGATCCGTGGTTCCATCGTAGAGGTCCATATCAGGGCTTTTGAAGTTTCTCGGAACTTTTGCCCTCATTATGTCCTCGCTAAAAGGATCTTCTTCACCTAAGAGTGACTCTTCTTGTTCGTCGCGGGAGTTGTGGTTCTTGAGGGAAGATTCCAGCTTTGAGAGTTTCCTTTCTAACTCTTTTCGCCGTTCCATCTCCTCTTTTAGATACCTCTCCGTTTCCTTTTGTCGCTCCCGCTCATGTTCTAACTGCTCCAGGCGGCTGTGGACTAACCCCATTAGTTCAGTTATGTGGGATGGTCCGCCTTTTTCTGATTCCCGCTCGTCTGAGGGGTTTGCCTTCGGGTTTTTTTACCCCGGAGGTGCCCTCTCTTTGCTGATCGTTAACTTCTTGGTGGAGGGTTAAGTCCACATTGTTATTACCTGCGTTCAGATTCTCTTCTTCGGAATCTGTTTCCGCATGGCCTTCTTCGTGGGATCTATCCGCCATCAATGGATGATCTCTCGGGTCCCCGGCAACGGCGCCAATGTTACGGTGGGTAACCGGAGATGGTATTGGACGGATGGCGTTAACTGGCCCAAGTGTGTGGAGGAGGGAGTTTCCGTCTGAGTATGCAGCTCGGGAGATTCCATCCGACTTGTGCTCACAAGTGAATGGGGGGTGGTACCTGCAAAGACACTCCGATGCCTAAGTTAGCAAGGGTGTGAGCAGGTCTAGAGAGTATTGGGCTTAGAAATACCTGAGGAGTGTCAGTGTACTTATAGTGGTGAGCCAATAACTACCGTTGAAGTAGTGCCGTATCTTTAGGATGTTAACCGTCCCATTATCTTAGGGAGGTTAAGATATGGCTTAAGAGAGATTTTAGGGGCGGTTACTCATTTGAATGAGTGCTTATCTCCCAGCTAATCTCATGTCCGACTTCTTTAGAGTAAGTCGTGATGAATACCGACTTCTTATGTGAAGGTCGGTGCTTAGCTAGGCTTAATCTATTGGATTAGGCCTTTTAATTGGACCTGGACCCTTAACATTGGGCCAGGATATGAACAGGAGGTAAATATCAAATCAGTACCCAAAAAATTTAATAGTACTTAAAAGATGTTATTGACAAAATGGTCTCCGAATAATTTTTAAATTTAACAAATGTGACCATTTGTCGTTTGATTTTGTTTAACAAATTTGATAAAATTCTTAATTTACTCTTGGTCGCAAATCCTAATCCCATCCTTTCCCAACACCTAATTTACCTTTTGATAAACTCTGAGTCGGCAAACAATTGATTAGATATCTTTAGAATCTATTCTTTTATAATATCTTTAGAATCTATTCTTTTATATATATATATATATATATATATATATATATAACCAATTGATTGAAAAATCTTTTTAATTGACTGTATTGACAACAAATATGCATTTTTGATTGTTTGCGCCTTCAAACGGATCAAACATATAGTTTATTATATAATTTTTTTTTCAAATAATTCATGTTGTTTCTTCTTCTTTTTTCAATAACAGTTCAATTCAAAAGAATAATAAAGATTGAATCTTAATTTTACAATATAATACTTAAGTTTGAAAATTCAAATTAATTGAAGTAGTTCTTACTTCTTACATCGAACTCATGATCATATTCATAAAACATATCAAACTATAATTAAAGTCTACATTGATAAATGTTCTATTTCTTTACGGTTTCAAATTGTTGATAACAAAGATTAAATGAATGGTGAATAATAAAATAATAATTTATAAAATAAAGAGTATATTTTAAAATTAAATAATATATGAAAGACTAATTAATAAATAAAATAAAAAAAGTTATTTGGTAATTATTTAAATACTTAAAAAATATTTTTTATTATTAAAACCATTTAATAGTTTAAATGTTTAGAAACTATCTATCTTTTGTCGAATAAAAATGCTATTCGTATATTAAAATCAACCATTAAAATTAGCCATCAATATATTTGTGTATGAATACATGTGTGATTTAATTTATTTTTAATGTATATTTATATTCTAACATGTATTTTATACTAGTAGCTAGTTTTGAGATACATGTAACATAGTGGTTTGCCAAAAGATTTAGATAAACCTCCAAATCCTTAATAAAACTGTCTTGGTCTTGGTAAAAAGGGTAATCCACTAATCCTTGAACACTGAGTTGGTCATCTGTTAGCGGTAGAAACGGTAACCAAAGTAACTGAATTCAACATCTTCACTAAGATTGTGAAATTATGAGTTATTCTTGTTTGAACAATTCTCTTACTAATTGAGGTGCCATATGGCAGCATGTCCTTATATATATATATATATATATATATATATATATATATAAGTATAGGTTGAGTATGATCCAATAATTGAAATAGAGCCTCCATTTAGAATGTCCACATGATTATTATGATAAATGTTGCACCTTTAGTTTAGATCATATTCATGGCATCAAGGATTCCTGAGTTGCAATCAAAGGTGACACAAGCCTCTCAAGTTGTTGCTAAGAATGGAGGTTCCTACTACAAGCTATTGTTGGAACAGAACAGACACTATATCCAAGAGCCTCCCACCATTGAAAAGTGCCAATCATTGGCTAAACAATTGTTTTATACTCGCCTTGCAAGGTTCTTGATCAATTCAATTCCCTCTAAATTGTTGATAAATTTACATAAGAGAATAACAAAAAATAAAGAATGTTGAGATCCATAACAATATAATTGCTCCTTGATTTCTGCAGCATCCCTCTTCGGTACAATTCATTCTTGAAGGATCTGGATTATGTAAAGAACATAGTGAAGAACAGACATGATCTAAACATAGAAGATGTTGGCATTGGTGCTTTGTTTGGACTAGAGTGTTTTGCATGGTTCTGGGGGGGTGAGATTGTTGGTAGAGGATTCACATTCACTGGCTACTATGTTTAACTATTTCAATCATTACTCATTCATCTATTGAGATTGCTAGTGAGATCATTTTCATCATCAAGTTTTATACCATCTCTTTTGATTGATTCATCAGATATTTTGATGATGTTGCTTCAAGGCTATTTTTAAATCATCATGAACTAGCTTTTCTCCTTTGCTTGTTTGGTACGGATGCTAGTGGCATTTTCGGGAATTCACTACCCATGATCTTAAACTAAAAGAGGATGGAATATAATGAAAATTTGATAAGCTTAAGGAAAAATGGAACATTATTATTTTTGTCTTCAAATTTTAGTTAAGTTTCAATTTCATCTCTAATGTATAAAATATTCTATTTTTGTTTTAAATATTTTATTTTGTGTTATTTTTATTGTTTGATCACAATCAAAATTTGTTTTTTTTTAACACTATTTTTTCTATTATTATCTTTTTTTCTTACTCTTCAACTATTTTTCGCTCAAATTACTACAATTATCATTGTTATGACCACTGCAATTATAAATTTTATCGTTGACAGAAGGAAATTATAATAAAAATATGTATTTTTGAAAGAAAAATTTAGTTTTGAACAAAAATTAAAATAAAACAAAATAAAATATTTAAAATAAAATTAAAATAGAATATTTTAAACGTTATGAATTTAATCAAAATTTTAGAGACTAAAATAATATTTTTTCTCTTGAAATAATTATTAAGCATCTTGAGATGAGTTTGTTACAAAATATATTATAGGTGCTGTAGATTTCTACAGCGGTCCCATTTTCATTTAAGATGCATGATGAGATTGAGATGTACAAGTTAGCCTAATGGAGACTTTAAAAAAAAAAAAACAGAATCACATTCTCATTTAAGTTGCACCTCTTCTTTAGTTAGTTAAAAAGAACCAAGAATATATATATACATATGTATGTACATAGGTGGAAATGCAAAATAGTACAAGATATTGGAAAAGAATATGTACTCTCTTTACCCTCAATGGAAGTGTGTATGTAGAGGTCACTTTCAAGCGATTGAGATCTTATATTCTATATGTGAAACATGTTTGTTAGGCTTGTTTGTTGTTTATTTCCACCTCAATATATAAGTAATCACTTGCAAACAAACACCACATGCATGTGTGTGTGTACACTTCATGTGCAAAAACCAAAAAGTGCTTAATTTCATATGCGGCTGTGACCAAATCCAATGGTTTTGATCATGTCCTTGTGTAGCCGCCAACTACTCAAGATTTTTTCATGGCCTCTCAAACAATGCAATTGGATTTCCACTTCATTAAATGCAAGAGAATTAGTATAATTTTTATTCATGATATGACTAAGTTGATGAAAAGTTATTGTCAATTCTTTTGATGTTTATTTATCGCACTTTCATGTGAAGTATAAAAATCCTTCATATGGGAATAACACAACTGGCGAGGCTATAAACAACACATGGGCTGTGCTTCGATGGTTATCTGAAATAATGGTGGTTTGAGCCTGAATGTAAAGTACACACTTTTTTATTGGTAGTATCTGATTTGCTTTTGGTGTCTGACTGCTATTGTCTGAATTTCTCGTGAGGAGGTGGAGGTTGTATCTACAAGAGATGTTATTGTCTGAATTTTTCGTGAGGAGGTAG
Source organism: Arachis stenosperma (assembly GCF_014773155.1). NCBI lineage: Eukaryota > Viridiplantae > Streptophyta > Magnoliopsida > Fabales > Fabaceae > Arachis > Arachis stenosperma. The sequence goes on from NC_080383.1 coordinate 61,430,352, forward strand.
AGGTTGTATCTACAAAAGATTTCGATACTTAAATTAGCAAAGATTTTAGGCAGAATTTTAGTAGATTGAAATTTGAATATACCTAAAGGTTGTCCGTGTATTTATAGTAGGGTAGATAGCCACTTTTGTTAGTGGATAACCGTTATCTTTATTTTGGGAGTTCAATGAAATCTTCTTCTAGATGAGGTAGAGATAGTAGAAAAGATTTGGTGAGGTAGTTACTTATTTAGATAAGTAAAATTGGACCTCTTTATCGTGTCCGACCTCTAAAGAAGTCGAATAAGTAAAAGAGGTCACCTTTCGCAGACCTTTATACTTAATGGGTCTGACTTTACTTTGGGTCAGGATATGAACAGGTTGTTACATTGCTTATGGTTATTTCATTCTTCAAGTACTTATGTTAGCTTAATTTTTTTATTATTATTATGTTATTTAATTTTTTCTCATTTTTGTTGTTTTTCGTTTTTATTTTATTTTCGATTCAGTTAGAAAATTAATTATGGGTGTAATAAACTGGAGTCAACCCGTTAAAAAAATAAGTTCATTACAAAAAAAAATAAAAAAATAATCTTTTACTATTCTAATTTTATAAATTTTAAAATTAAAATTAAAAAAATTGATTGAATTGGTTTACATTGTAATTGGTTTTTAGACTTTTTCTTTTATTTTTATACATGTCCTAATGATATATGCCCTACATTATTCAATAGCACTTGGATGGAAAATTTTCTGTAGACTCCTTTTTTATATATATTATTAACTTAAACACTATGTAATGAGATAGAAGGACAATATTAAATTGAAGACTTAATAAACCTATTGATTTTTATAGTTTTTTTACTACAAATTTATAGTCATTATATTAGATAAAATTAAACTTGAAATGAAAGAAAATGTCGTTGTAATGATAAAGTTGTATATACATATATGTGCATCTGAAAATGGTTAAATTAAGAGTCGTCCACATGCATAGAATTACAATGTTATAGGAGGGGGGTCCCATTCTCCCATCACAACTCCTCGTGCTATTGTATCTTCATTTCAACTTGCTCTTCACTCCTCCACTACTCTCTCTCTCTTTTTAAATCTTTTATACATGTTCTAATTTGATTCATTACTATCCCACCATTCTATACACTTATTACAATAATAACAGTAGTTGGTCACACACATGTAACTTCCAACGATAAATCGTATAACATGGAACCAGTTATGTGTCATTAGTTGGTGGCCTTATTGATTCATCAAGTAGTGGAATCTGAATTAGTGAGGACGTGGCTGCACAACAATTTAATCATAAAACATTATATTATATATAGAATATTGATCTTAGTACAAGATGTATTTTTTTAATCACATCACAGCCGCACACGTGTCAAACTTGATCATCAATCACCGCATTTGAAGTAAATGGGGGCCACCTAATCCTTCGCCTATGCGCACGAGGACGGTGCCTCTCTTCAATTCCAATCCATCAACCCAAATCAAATCACAGCCGTCCAAACAATTCAACGCACAATGTAGGACCCACTTGTTCCCTTTAAGCTTTTTACCCCTCATTCTTCACCATCACCACGTCACAGTCACACGGGTCAAACATCTACGGCTTCAAGTTGAAGCAGCCAATAAAATGACAAAACGTGGGACCCACAACTGTTCCTCAAAATGTCACCGGCGTGTGACTCTAACATTCCTGCTATGAAACTTGTTGCTGCAGTGCTGCTCCAGCTGTCAGTCGAGCACCTTCCACTCATGGGGTTCTGCCACGTGTCCCCTGTGGCATTGGCTGTGATGGGGTGACGGTAACTCAACGCAACCCACTTTCGCACACATTCTACACCGCTCGACACTTTGACGTCTCTGATTCGCTTGCGTGATATTTCAACGGCCGTGATCTCATGATGAAACCCACGAAATGATGGGTGTTGATTGCTTTGTCCACACGCAAGCCCTGTCGTGTGGGCTCAATGGGCCACTCTTTTGACGGCGGCTTTCCCAACATGGCCAAATATACGGCTTGGCTCAGCCAGATTTAAGTCGGTAAAATTTCTATTAATATTATATATCTTTTCCCCCTGAAAATGCGTTACTAGTAGATAATAGAGTATAGACTATCGAGTAATGAGGTTATTAGTTAGTTGTCTTTTGTGGTTGGTGTCTTTAATTAAGGTGATTAAGTTGATGGAGACATTCTAATATCACAAATGCCTCTATATTAAAGGAAGATTATTTTATTTTATTTATCCCATTTGTTTATAACCATAAGAATTTATGACCTTACACTCGATTCTCCCATCTCAATATTCTTATTTGTCTCTTTATCAATATCTTAATTACATTATTGGCGTCCCTTTTTTCTTATTTTATTGTTACGTTATATTATATTATTACTACTTTTTCCAGGAGCAGTTTTCATACGGTCATGTAATAATAATAAGAGCGACTAATTCCGTGGTCTACTTTGGTCATTGACCCGTTGACTAATTAAATAAAGTTACTAGTTTTTAATATACAAAAACATGACTTTTTATGAAAGTTAACACTTTTAATCGCCCCACTAATACTGTTAAATTTTAGTTAAGTGCGATGTGTGAATGCCCAGAAAAAGGAGCTCAAGATTCAAGCCAATCCTTCTACTTGTAGTGAGTAGTGACTGCAACAGAGAGAGAGAGAGAGAGAGAGAGAGAGGTGTATCTATTCTCTTTCTATTTGAAGAGGGTGTGTGTTAGTGGTAGTCATCACACTCCATAATAATCTCCATCATCAAGGTTTTTGAGGCTTTTCAAATATCTTCCTATTTTTTTTTCTCTTGAACATTCTTTGTTTGTGTTTGTGCTGAACTTAGTTAAATCTCTCTGCTTTTGTTTGTTTGTTTGTTTGTTATGTCATGTTTTTTTTTCAGCTGGTATAATGATCCATCCATAGAAATCCAAGGCAACAAGAGAAGCTTCCAATTCCAAGTTCATTCATCAAACCAACCACGTAACTTTCTCGTTCTGTCTCTTTGAGCTTCTATCTGTTTCTTCAAACTACTTTACTTTGTTGGAACTGCTTCTAGATTATGTTACACAACCAACCACAACAACACTTTTTATGTGTTTTTATTTTTGGGATCATGGTCTGATTGATTATCTTGTCATCTTTCCACTTTCTACTTAGTACTATAAAAAAGCTTACACCTTTGTTTTCCTGAACCTGAACTCAGATCTTAACACATCAAGGGTTGCTTGCTTCACATGCCCTCAAATTCAATCCCTTGAAAGGTTTGAACTTTGAACTTTGTTATCAAATTGATGAAACCCCTTTTGCTTAAATACTGAAGTGCTTTTTAGTATTATAAGGAGAGAATGCAAGACCCGACAATATTTCAACCCATCAAACCCCAATTTCCTGAACAAGAACAACTTAAATGCCCACGTTGCGACTCAACAAACACCAAATTCTGCTACTACAACAACTACAATCTCTCACAGCCACGCCATTTTTGTAAGAATTGCAGAAGGTATTGGACCAAAGGAGGTGCTCTTAGGAACATCCCAGTTGGTGGTGGAAGCAGGAAGAACACAAAAAAATCATCCACCAACAACAACTCCTCCAAACGCCCTACATCATCATCTGCACCATCATCATCATCAGTATCCCCTTCACCATCCGTTTCCACTCCAGCACAGGCTGCTTCATCCGCTCCTGAATCCGACTCGGCCCAGGCCTACGCCGCCCAGCCTACTGTGGCTGATCAAGGCCCAGGCTTAAGCTTCAGTTCCCTATTGGCAACTAGCCATTTGGGGAGCCTATTGGAGGGTCTGAATTCAAATGGATCAAGTCTTAAAATGGTGCAAATGAATGAATTCGGAGTGAATGTGAATTCGATCGGTTCTGTTGAGCCGCCAGTGAGCTCGAATTCTAGTAGAAATCCAGGGTTGGATGTTCAGAGCAATGGCAATAATGCAGAGAGCTTTCTGAGTATGCATAATGGTGATTCAAGCTGTTGGAATAATGGTAGCAATGGATGGTCTAATCTTGCAATATTTACACCAGGATCAAGCTTTCAGTAGAAGCAGCAGATTCAGCAAAACTGATGAAATTGATGAACCTTCTTAGTTAACTTACTATGTTTTTTCTTTTTTTTCCCTTCGGTTATATAGTTATTACCTCAAGACTATGTATGTTTATTAGTCTTGATGTTATGGGAGATCAAAAAGCACAGGGGCTACTAAAAATAACATCATCCTTTAGGTAAATTCTTTTTCTGATTTTGTGGTGATAGTTCTTCAGTTTTATCAGTGGTGTTAGAAAAAGAGAAAAGGAAAGTGGATTTTTTTTTTATCAGTTATTATAGTGACTTTACTCAGTACCCACCATTGTTGGGGGATTCTAATTTGATCTATATATATATAAATATGTATTTTACAGTTAATTTGGTTTGTTTTCTGCATCTTGCAGATGGAAAGTTGCTTGTAGTGATCTTAGGAAGAATGTTTTTTAAGGATATTTATAGGTTACGCATAGATAGATAGACAGATAGACACATTTCTTTAAGATTATTGTTATATTTTGTTCTACTTTAATCATATATGTAATTACTAAAATATTAAGGTTAGAGTAGTTTAAAGTATTGTTCTGCCCCCTCCATAGGATACCTAGCTGCCTGCTTTTTTCTTAATTATTAAAGCATGTGATTTATTCAAAATGGTGGGTGATTAAACTTATTGGTCTTAATTGGACAGAGAATTTTTGGATCAAATAGAGGGCCACTGCCATTGAATATTAACTAACCACTATGAGTTTATGACTATCATGTACACGGTCATACTAATGTATAGCTGTGTCACAATTTTTTATTTTTTGAATATAACGAGTACTATGCAACTTATTTTAGTTTTATAAAGGCATAATTATGAAGGTTACTTTTGACGAGTTTTAGATTAGTTTATGTTTGTTCTTCTTGTATCTTTGTAAAAATAAAAAAAAAATTATTGTATTTTCACTGGTCTTGCATATTCTTTACTTACATTTTTTTATTTTTATTTTTCAATTTCAATAAAAAAAAGCGGTGGTTTTCTTGTCATCTTGTGCAGGTCCTAATGATATTTTTACTTTTTTGTCATTGCCTACAAATTTTGGTATTCTTTTTGGGTGAATTCTATGGTGTAGAAAGGAAATTGTTTCTACATGTGTAGAATGATAGGTGTCAATGCATTAGTAGTTTATGTTGATGGTTTTTGGATGGGAAAGAATTAATTAGAGTACACAATTATTGATTCATTGGACCCACACAAAAAAAGAGAGTGTGTGACATTATATCTATGTCATAGAGACAACTTATTAGGTTTTTTTATTTTAATAAATTAAATAAAAATTTTATTTATTAAAATAAATAATTTAAAAAATTATTACCATGTAGACGAGATATATGTATTTATAAATATAAAAATATATTTTATAAAAATAATAAAAATATTAATAATTTAAATTAGACCAAACTTTTAAAAATATAACATTTCAATTAATATGGAAGGTGGACGATCTTAACCGTACTACTTCCATTCACCGGCGTTTTTTATTAGAATTTACACTAAATCAATTCAAATATTAACAAGGCGGGATTCGAATCCCCAACACTTGCTTAAACAAACTAGTGAGCTAACCACTAGACAAAGTTTATTAATTAGTTAGTTAAAACCGCCTATTTCTTCTATTATTTTGAAACTGCTCATCTTTTCTATTATTTGAAACTGCTTATCTTTCTTATTATTTGAAATATTCTATTTTTAAGAGTTTGATTTAATTTAAATTATTAATATTTTTTATTATTTTCAAAAATTATATTTTTATATTTACAAATACATATATCTCGTTTACAGTAAGGAGATATATGAAAATTGAAAAAATACACATATCTCGATACGGATAAAATTATCTCGTTTACAGTATAAAAAATATAAGAGATGCTGATGTATTTTCCTAATAATTTTTAAAATTATTTATTTCAGAAAATAAAATATTTATTTAATTTATTAAAATAAAAATTTCCACATATTATTTGATTTATTGTTAATAAATATGTATATCACTAATCAAATTAGAATTAAGTCCATTAGATGAAAAAAATTTTGAAAAAAAAATAATATTTTTTAATATTAACCAAAATATTTTTCATAGAATTTAAAAAAGAAAAAGATTTGGAGACTAACTTACTTTCACTCTTAAAATTATTACTATTAAAAACGAAAGAATGTATAATTTAAGTAATAGGTAATTACTATTCATTTACTGTGGTTAACAAATTTAATTTGTTTTTATAATTATATGTCCTAAATATATTACTAATTATTTTTATATTTTTAATATTTTACATGTTTTAATTTATAAATTGAATTGATAATTTACTATTATTAAAGGTATCCCATTTTTTTAGAAGAAAATATTTAACTTTGAACAAAAGATTAAATTAGAACGATATAAAATGTTTTAGACAAAAATAAAATATTTTAAACATTAAGGATAAAATTAGAATTTAGTTCAAATATTATGGACCAAACAATATTTTTTCAATTATAAATTGTTATTTATTTTCAAATATTTAATAATAGGGTAAAATACTTTTGTCCTTAATGTTTTCAATTCATTCAATTACAATTGAAAAAATATTTTACTTTTGTCTAAAATATTTTATATCGTTCTAATTTAGTCTTTTGTTCAAAGTTAAATATTTTCTTCTAAAAAAATGGAATACCTTTAATTATAGTAAATTATCAATTCAATTTATAAATTAAAACATGTAAAATATTAAAAATAAAAAAATAATTAGTAATATATTTAGGACATATAATTATAAAAACAAATTAAATTTGTTAACCACGGTAAATGAATAGTAATTACCTATTACTTAAATTATACATTCTTTCGTTTTTAATAGTAATAATTGTAAGAGTGAAAGTAAGTTAGTTTCCAGATCTTTTTCTTTTTTAAATTCTATAAAAAATATTTTGGTTAATATTAAAAAATATTTTTTTTTTCAAAATTTTTTTCATCTAATGGACTTAATTCTAATTTGATTAGTGATACACATATTTATTAACAATAAATCAAATAATATGTGGGAATTTTTTATTTTAATAAATTAAATAAATGTTTTATTTTTTGAAATAAATAATTTTAAAAATTATTAGGAAAATACATCAGCATCTCTTATCTTATTTATACTGTAAACGAGATAATTTTATCCGTATCGAGATATGTATATTTTTTAATTTTCATATATCTCTTTATCGTAAATATATCCTTATTGTAAACGAGATATGTATATTTGTAAATATAAAAATATATTTTTTGAAAATAATAAAAATATTAATAATTTAAATTAAATCAAACTCTTAAAAATAGAATATTTCAAATAATAAGAAAGATAAGCAGTTTCAAATAATAGAAAAGATGAGCAGTTTCAAAATAATAGAAGAAATAGGCGGTTTTAACTAACTAATTAATGAACTTGGTCTAGTGGTTAGCTCACTAGTTTGCTTAAGCAAGTGTTGGGGATTCGAATCTAGCCTTATTATTATTTGAATTGATTTAGTGTAAATTCTAATAAAAAACGCCGGTGGATGGAAGTAGTACGGTTAAGATCGTCCACCTTCCATATTAATTGAAATGTTCTATTTTTATGAGTTTGGTCTAATTTAAATTATTAATAATTTTATTATTTTTATAAAATATATTTTTATATTTATAAATACATATATCTCGTCTACATGGTAATAATTTTTTAAATTATTTATTTTAATAAATAAAATATTTATTTAATTTATTAAAATAAAAAAATCTAATAAATTGTCTCTATGACACATATATAATGTCACACACTCTCTTTTTTTTGTGGGTCCAATGAATCAACAATTGTGTGCTCTAATTAATTCTTTCCCATCCAAGAGCCATCAACATAAACTACTAATGCATTGACACCTATCATTCTACACATGTAGAAACAATTTCCTTTCTACACCATAGAATCCACCTTCTTTTTGATTCAAAACAACAACAAAAAAAGGGAAAAAAAAAGGCAAGAAGAAAAAAAAATTGTATTTCTTGTATTTGTTATTTTTATATATTATTTTTTTAACTATAAGATTCGAAGATGATTTTTAAGAGAAAGAAAATGTTATGTATTTTAAATGTTCGTGATATGAAGAGTTTAAATATTATTTAGTAGTATTAATTTATACTTTTAAGTATTAGAATATTTACTTTAATTTTATGTAGTTTAAATTTGTTTATTAGTTATTAAATTGGACTTTAATTTATGTTAGGGAGTTTAGTTTTTCTTTTTAATTGTAATCTAATAAAAGGTTATAAATACCTCTTAAACTAATGTAGCTCTCATTGAGTAATTAAAGGTGTGAGAAACTCTTTTTGATTTTGTGATGAAACTACGGTATAGACAAATAAAGTTGAGTAAGTCTCTCTCTTATGGTATCAAAAAATTAGGTAAAAAATTGAGTAATTTTATTCGATTCAATTCCTAAACTATGAAGTGTATAAAATACGTGGGGTGAATCTGTTTTTTGTTGCATAAAAAATTAGATAAAAAAAAGGTGTTTCTCTTTGTATTTAATTTCAATCTATTCTTTTATTTTTTATTTTCTATTTTTAATTTAAATTTATTTTTTTATTTTAATACTTATTCTTTTTATTTAGGGTTAAAATTTAGAATAAACATCCATCCCGGTCCCTGTCCATTTCAAATTAGGACAAGGCGACCCCTCACCAAAAAAGTAATCCATGCTAGTCTCTGTCCATGCATAAAATAACTCATCGTGTCCCCTCTCTTGTATCCCCCGTCCATAGTTGATGGAAAAGTTTGATGTGGCACTTACCGACGCTGATCTGACAGTTAGTCCAGAGTTAAGTTCCAACGTGGATTAGGGTTAATGAACAGGGGTCGATTTGTCCCCCTGTCACATTCAAAAACGCCGCCGTTTTTAGGTTAAGAATGAGGAAATGTCATTCTCACCTTCATAACCCCCCAAGCCCTAACTCATATTTACAGAATAACCAAAATCCCTGTAACCTTCTTTGCGCAAAAGGATAGATAGTGGTGGAGATAGCTAGTGTTGGTGCTGACAAGGCCGCCAGGAAGGACTCGGAGGACTCTTCTAACTCCACACTTGACGGAGTCATTGACGTCGTGCAGTGGAGGCAGCTTGGGTCGCCATTAAGGTTAGTAACGAATTCGGACATCTAAAACATTAGCACTATCCAATCCCTATTCCTAAGTTGCATGTTAGTGTTGCAGTGTTCAGTAGGTTGAAATGGATTGCCTGGTTGTAGGTTTTTAAAAATATTTTTAATTAATTTGTTAAATAATTAATGTTGTTTGTTAGTAGTTTAGATCATTGGCACAGTGAGATAAAATGTCATGAATTGGGTTTTGATTAGTAATAATAATTTTTAGATGGATGAGTTTGAAGTAGTTCCTGTTTTTCATCATGGAAGAAATTTTAAGAGGAATGCACAGGGCAAATTAGAATATGTTGATGGAAAAGTGAAGAAGTGGCCACCTTTAAACATTGATTTGGTGAATTTTTTTATTTTGAAACGTTACTGAAGGAGTTGGGTTATAGAGAGTACAAGACTATGTTTTGGTTTGATAGCATGGCACCTGACTTAGAATTTGGGTTACATGCAATAAGGGATGATATTGAGATAAATGACATAAGGAATAACAAGAGTAAAAATAAGGGGACAAACGAGATTTATATCTACTTTGATCATCCGGTTAGTGTGCCAGAAGTTGTAGATGAGGAGATGCAAGTTGAGGAGGTTATTCCGAGTGACTCGTCTTCCTCAAGTGATGGGTATGAAACAACTGAGGATGAGTCATATAAGTCACCTCCTCCGAAATATGAAGATACTCATAGCAGTGACGATAGTGAGGAACAAAAAAGGAAGGAGATATTGAAGAAAAAGAAGAAAAAAATGGTGTCACCAAGGAAGAGAGCTAGTCAGGATCCAGTTGGAAAGGTGAAGTTGGTCCGGCTGGTGAGGTGAAGGATGGACCAGATGGTGAGGTGAAGTCTGGCCCAAATAGGGAATCAAGCAAGGGTGGCCCAAATAATAGGGATAAGGTTGGACCAAGTAAAGATGGTCCATGTTGTTCTCCAAAGACAGCCAAGAAACGGGCTTCCAAGAGGTATTCAGGTAGGAGAAGGACACACGTTCTGAGGGATGGAAAAACTGGGGCAGAAGGTGCTGTAGTTGATGGGTGGTGCGGAATTTATAACCACAAACTAACCGGCAAGTGCACCGGGTCATACCAAGTAGTACCTCAAGTGAATGAGGGTCGATCCCACGAGAATTGATGGATTAAGCAACAATGGTTAAATGATTTACTTAGTTAGACAAACAGAAAATGGTGTTTTGAGAGTTCAAAAGCATAAACAGTAAATTCAGGGAATCAGAAAAGCAAGCAGTAAACAAGTTGTCAAATATATATGGAGAAACAGTTAAGGCTTCAGAGATATCTATTTTTCGGATTGACTTTTCTTACTAACTATTTTAATCATGCAAGATTTAATTCATGGCAAACTATATGTGACTAAACCCTAATTCCTTAGACCTTTTTAGTCTCCTCTAAAATTCATCAACTGCCAATTCTTTGGTCACTTAATTCCAATTAGAGGGTGAAGTTCAATTCTAGTTTATATGCCACAAAAGTCCTAATTACCCAAATATAAGAGGATTATATGTCACGTATCCCGTTAAGTCCAGATAATTAGAAGTTTAGGAGAAATTATTTTCAAGTTGTTGTTCAAGTAAAGAGCTTTTCCAAGTTATACGAGAACTCAATTAGAACAAGGGTCATACTTCCGTTCCACCCAAATTCATAAAATAAAGAACGAAAATAATTCTTGAAATATAAATCAGTACATGAATTAAAATATAAAAATAATAGTTTCAATCCATACAATAGACAGAGCTCCTAACCTTAATAGTGGAAGTTTAGTTACTCATGGTTTAGAGAGAAAACTAGGATTCGTAAAAACTGTAAATTGCGAAATGAGGTAAAAGAGAAGAGAAGAGCGAAGGGCTGATTCTTTTCCCTTTTATATCTAAATTATAATTTCTAAAACTAAATAATATCTCTTTCTATTTTTAATAAAATAAAGTTTAAATCAGAATTAATAGGAGATTGCATGCTGGCTTCTTGGAGAGTTGGGGACCACTTGACTCCTTAATAATCAACGCCTAACTTGAGAACGGGCTGCGCCTTACTTGAAGTGGGCAGCGTGTCTTGGCGTGGAATGTTGAGTGCTACGCCTTACTTAAAAATAGGTTATGCCTAACTTGAGATGCAGCCTACTCCTTGTGCGTGCTTGTTGATGTCTTGTGCCTAACTTGAGAAATCTCAAGTTAGGCGCAGCCTTGGCAGAACTGGTGAAAGAGAAGTATGGACTATTATACATCGTTAGAAAGTTTTGAAAGTTAGTTTTTCAATGCCACTGAAATCACATCTATTGGACTTCTGTAACTCGAGTTATTTAGGTTTGAGTGCAGAGAGGTCAGGGTTGACATCATCATTCGCCTTCTTCTCTTTTTCTGCGGAAACTCCATCAAATCCAGTCGAATGCTACCTAAAATAAATAGAATTGCACATGATTCAAAGTAGCATCCATAGTGGGTAAAAGATAATTGATTCTTGATTAAACTCGACAAATTAAATACAAATTCATTAGGAAAAGATAGGAAAGATGCTCACGCATAACAACACCAAACTTGAATTGCTGCTTGTCCTCAAGCAACCAAAACTAACATAGGCTTAGGATGTGAATTTGCATGAGTGAGAGTTCAATTAAGCTCATGTCTCTTCTTGAAGTGGGGTTTACAACTGCAATCCTGAGTAGTTCTGGCATCCCATTCTCCTTTGAATTAGAAAGATGTCACTGTTATTCGGAATTAGAATCCCGATAATATTATGAATTCTCTAATCTTTTGTACTTCAGTTTAATCCTTGAACACAGCAAATTCCTTTTAATTCTCTTTTCTTTGGTGCTTTGCACCTCGAGTCTAACCGTGACTTTAAATGTTTTGTCTCAAACTTCACTTGACACAAAAACACCACAAGCACTTAACTAGGGAACCCTCTTTAAGTTCTGATTTTTCTTTCAGTTACTCACAGACAATGGTGCTCAAAGCCTTTGGTATACTCTGTTGATTGCATTTGATCTCGACTCTTAGTGTTCTGTCTCAAGGATTACTTGACACATTTACACCACAAGTATATGACTAGGAAAATAACTCTGAGGTTTTAATCATGTCTGACCTCCTTAGTCATTGATGCTCAGAGTCTTGGACCTTGTTTTTATTTTTTCTTTTGCTGTTTCTTTTGCTTCAAGGATTAAGCTTTTACTAACTTCAGAGAATTCATAATAGTTCTCCAATTTCCTGTTCCTTATACATCAACATCCTTTTATTTAAATTCAGATATGCACTGTTCATGTAATGCATTCAGAATCACAGAAAATACCACCACATTTAAGTAAATAAGACTACTCTTAGTTATGACTCAATTTCTCATGCAATATATCACTTTTTTCTTTTTCTTTTTAAATTCAAACTCAGTGAGCGGTACATGAGACACTCTTCAATTAAAAGACAAATAAATGAAATTTCAAAATAACATAATTAAACTATAATAGGACTCAGAATTACTAAAGATCATGCAGACATTCAAGTAAAATAGCAAAAATAGAAATATAACATAATAAGAACGGAAGGAAATATATAATGAAAGGAACTCAACCACCTCAGTTATCCTAGTGGCCGTCTCATTCTTCAGGCTGTGCTCCTCTGTGAAGATGATTCGTCTCCCTTTGGTATCATTAAACTAAACAGAAAAATCACAAGCGAAACGATAACACCAAAATTAAAAGTTTGCTTGTCCTCAAGTAAAGAAAAACTAAAAATAGAGAGAGACATAAAAAGACATACGGAAGAATAAAAATAAATATTATCACAAAAATATATATATATATATATATATATATATATATATATATATATATATATATATAAAGGGGCCCGGGGGCTGGGGGGACGTATATATATGTATAAATATAGAAAAAAAGGGGGGAAGGGGGGCGTATATATATGGAGTGGGAGGGGGGATTATATATATAAGGGTGTTATGGACGGAATATATAGAAAGGTTAAAAGGGAACGTGGAATCACGAAGGGGAATATATAGTGAATGAAATAGTGGGAAGTGGATCTATTTAGGTTGGGATCAATGCTATTGATTTGGTTTAGAAATCAATGATTTGGTGCGCCCAACTTGATGCGTGGAAGCAAGGCCTGCGTCCAACTTGAGTGTACTAATGCCTAACTTAAAGTCTCCCGAGTGTATCAATGACCCTGGCGTCTTACTTGATCTTTTGTGGCGCCCAACTTGCCTTAAGTTCTTACACCTTGCGCCTAACTACTCAAGTTAGGCGTAGACTAGGCAGAGAAAATCTTCCTTGCACACGTCTTGTGGCGCCTAAATTGAGAGATTTCAAGTTAGGCACCTAACTTGAGAGATTTTAAGTTAGGTGCCAACCCACTCGAGAGTAATACCTCCTTGTATGCAACATGTGGCGTTTGACTTGAGATTTTCAAGTTAGGCGTCACCCAAATTTGAATCAAAATTCTCCTAGATGTCTGAAATTCTGTATTCAAGAACCTGTTTCTTATTTAATGACTCTGCATGATCCAAACACACATAAAATAAAGGAAAAACAGTAAAAACTCAACCAAAACTAAATAAATAACAAAATCAAACCAACAAAAATCAAACTAAAGGATACGAAAACATCGGATTACTTCCCGACAAGCGCTTCTTTATCGTCACTAGCTTGACACTTGATTGTTAAATTTTCTTCCTCTTCTTCCAGTTGGTTAAAAGAAATGTCTCCAAGGGGGAGAGGTGAAAATTAGTGCCACTGATATAAATTCCTCCTAACAAGCTTTCTTTTATTGTGGTTAGCTTGATTCATCTTACTTGTTGGGGTAGAGGTTGGATTGTTTTTTGCTGACCTTCTATTTTTCATGGATATTTTCTTCTATTTCTTGGTCACAATCTCATTTTCAGTGCTTTCCTTGGTTGTCTTCACTTCTTTGATTTCAGAATTTGGGTGTTGTGTGATGGTTGGAGTGTACCCTTCATCAACAATTTCTTGAATTGGTGGTTTAATAAACTCACCATCTGTGCCACTCTTTGCTTCATTGGAGTGTAGATTCCCATAATTGTTTTCATCCCTTACAACCTCCTTTGTTTGTGCATCTTCCTCCTTTGCTTTTGCATCTTCCTCTTCTTCCATGTGTGAGGGTGGAGAGTTCTCTAATTCATTGCATTATGAACTCCTTTGATTGATTTTCTCACTTTCTTCCATGGGATCTTGCATTATATCTCTTGGGAAGGAATTTTCTTGTTCCTCTTTCTGGGGTTTGATAATCAACTCCACATATTTCTCTACATTTTTGACACTCATCCTTATATCATGTATGAATTCTTTCATGAGAAGTTCAAGAGCTGATGGTTTTTTATATGAATAAGAAGTAGATGATGGTTCTTGATAAGAGTAAAAAGAGGATGGTTCTTGGTATGAATAGGGAGATGGTGGTTCTTGATAGTTGGAACATGAAGCACTGACGTTTCTTTGGTTTTAACTTTGCCAATCAAAATTCGGGTAGTTCCTCCATCCACAATAATAAGAATCACTCCTTGGATGTGATTAGTAACCCATGTGATCTCTCTCCATTATTTTTTCTTAGCACAAAGTACCAAACAAAATTAAATGCACTATGTGGTAAATAGACAAGCAAAGAAGAAAGAACATAAAGGAAAATAAAATATAATATAAAATAAAACAAAAATAAAGAAAATAAAATAAAGAAAATAAAATAACTAATAAGAAAAAAGGAGTATAAAATTTAAACTCAGTAAGTAAAATAATTAGGAAGAATAAAACAACTAAGGGGACACAAAACTTAATTTCAGAAATTAAGAGAAAAAAATTTAATAAAATAAATCAATTTTTTTTTTAATTTAAAGAAATAAATTAAATGAAATTAAAACAAAAATGTCTAATCTAAGAAATCAAACAACCAGTAGTTGTCAATCATAGTCAATCCCCGGCAACGGTGCCAAATATTTGGTACGGAATTTATAACCGCAAACTAACTGGCAAGTGCACCGGGTCGTACCAAGTAGTACCTCAAGTGAATGAGGGTCGATCTCACGAGGATTGATGGATTAAGCAATAATGGTTAAATGATTTACTTAGTTAGACAAACAGAAAATGGTGTTTTGAGAGTTCAAAAGCATAAACAGTAAATTCAGGGAATCAGAAAAGCAAGCAGTAAACAAGTTGTCAAATATATATGGAGAAACAGTTAAGGCTTCAGAGATATCTATTTTCCGGATTGACTTTTCTTACTAACTATTTTAATCATGCAAGATTTAATTCATGGCAAACTATATGTGACTAAACCCTAATTCCTTAGACCTTTTTAGTCTCCTCTAAAATTCATCAACTGCCAATTCTTTGGTCACTTAATTCCAATTAGAGGGTGAAGTTCAATTCTAGTTTATATGCCACAAAAGTCCTAATTACCCAAATATAAGAGGATTATATGTCACGTATCCCGTTAAGTCCAGATAATTAGAAGTTTAGGAGAAATTATTTTCAAGTTGTTGTTCAAGTAAAGAGCTTTTCCAAGTTATACGAGAACTCAATTAGAACAAGGGTCATACTTCCGTTCCACCCAAATTCATAAAATAAAGAACGAAAATAATTCTTGAAATATAAATTAGTACATGAATTAAAATAGAAAAATAATAGTATCAATCGATACAATAGATAGAGCTCCTAACCTTAACAGTGGAAGTTTAGTTACTCATGGTTCAGAGAGAAAACTAGGATTTGTAAAAATTGTAAATTGCAGAATGAGGTAAAAGAGAAGAGAAGAGCGAAGGATGATTCTTTTCCCTTTTATATCTAAATTATAATTTCTAAAACTAAATAATATATCTTCCTATTTTTAAATAAAATAAAGTTTAAATCAGAATTAATAGGAGATTGCGTGCTGACTTCTTGGAGAGTTGGGGACCACTTGACTCCTTAATAATCCACGCCTAACTTGAGAATGGGTTGTGCCTTACTTGAAGTGGGAAGCGTGTCTTGGTGTGGAATGTTGAGTGCTACGCCTTACTTGAAAATAGGTTGTGCCTAACTTGAGATGCAGCCTACTCCTTGTGCGTGCTTATTGATGTCTTGCGCCTAATTTGAGAAATCTCAAGTTAGGTGCAGCCTTGGCAGAACTGGTAGAAGAGAAGTATGGACTATTATACATCGTTGGAAAGCTAAACTTTTGTAGCTCGAGTTATTTAGGTTTGAGTGCAGAGAGGTTAGGGTTGACAACATCATTCGCCTTCTTCTCTTTTTCTGCGGAAACTCCATCAAATCCAGTCGAATGCTACCTAAAATAAATAGAATTGCACACGATTCAAAGTAGCATCCATAGTGGCTAAAAGATAATTAATTCTTGATTAAACTCGACAAATTGAATGCAAATTCACTAGGAAAAGATAAGAAAGATGCTCACGCATCAATGGGCCTGAAGCAGGGGTTGGTGTGGAGGCTAGACATGGACTGGCTGAAAATACAATGGCATCAAATTTTGATATTGTTGGGAATGAGTTAGACTTAAATTATGACAAGCCTTATGAATATGAGAGTGAAGTATTTAACAGCCCAGTGTCTAATGATAATGAAAATAGGACTGCATTTGATGCTTTCAATGAGGAGACAGAGTATGGAAAAGTTGAATTTAAGGTGGGACAAACATTCATCACAATGAAAAATTTTAAGAATGCACTAAAGGACTACTTTGTGTATGAAGGGAAGGATGTGATGTATCTAAAGAATGAAAAGAAGAGGGTGATGGCTGCATGTGCAGGAGAGAACTGTTCTTGGTTGATTCTGACCTCTTGGAACAGTGCTGTGGGTGTTATTAGGTGAAGACATTAGTTAATGAGCATAACTATACTAGAGATTTTGGGAGTAATCTAGCTAACAGAGAATAGGTGACATCAAAGTTGGTGAAGAGGCTACTAACTCAGCCTGAGTTAAAGCCTAAACAGGCCAATGAGTATATGATTGAGAATTGAGTTGTCCTAAATAATAACTTCTTTACTCTGTGTTTTGAGAATTGAGGTGCAATGGCTGTGTTAAGTACTTATTAGATTTAGATGAGGTCTGAGCTGTGGCTTTTTATTCGTGTCAATCATTAGGTTCAAAAATGTCATGAAAAAACCACTGACCTCGATGCAAATGCCACAACAGTAGTGCCACCCTCAGATTCTGTGGTGAGTTTATGGTTTAGGTTTATATGTTACACTAATTTTGCTGCTTGTTTTCTATAATATATTATTTTTTGTCATAGAGCAAAGCGAGAAAAACTAAGAAAAAACTACCCAAAAAGCCAATCAGAACTGGCGCATCGACCCAAAATCAGAGAGAAGAAATTTCAGTTTCACAATCTGCACCACCAGCTGAGAAGGTCATTTTTTTCTATTTTTTAAAAAAACAAAAATTACAAGAAATCATTACATCTCAATCCCTTAAAGTTTTCATTCATATAACTGTTAAACCTATTTTGTTGCAGGCTGTAGGAGAAAACTCCAATGACAACCCTACACCATTTGGGAAGAAGCACAAGATTATTAGGCCACCAGCTCCATGTTTCGTGCCTCCACCCATACCAGCACCGGGGCGGACCTTATGGTTCAAATTTCAACCTTCCCAAGTACCAAACCTAATGCCTCACACCTCACAGCTTCAATCAAATGACTCAGTACCTGGGAAGACTACTCCAAGAACCACTCATGATACAATTTTTGAAAAAAATTTTAAATAGTCATAATAATAATTCATCTTCATATAATTTTCACAATGTTTACATATACAATTTCATCTTGCCACACAATTTTTAGATACCCTAAAATTATTCATTAAGTTGCATACATAGCTGTCCTAAATAAACAGGCAACCATAACCCCACTCAAAAATGTCAAAATACTACAACCTAATCTCAAGCATCTACTTTCACCCATTTTTTTCCTGTTCTTTCCCAATTGATTTTCTAATCCAATCAACCTAATTTCCAACTCTTCCACTTTGTCATCCACCGCATCACTTAGGCTTTCAAATCGATGCTGGTTCTGCGGCACTACCCACTTTGATATTGTCTTCGAAACATGTTTATTAAAGGAAGAAACATAATCATCTAGCCATATAAAAAATGAGCAATAAGCTTCTGCAGTCTACATTTAGACAAATTCAAAAAGATTAAAACCATGAACATACCTTGAAGTAAGTATAGAATCGAACACAATCAACACAAAATTGTCCATGAACATACCTTGAACTTAGGGCAATGTAAGAATAACATATTCGGATTATTTTTGGTCCCAGATATGAACAGAATAGCATCAGACCCGCAATAGCATTTTGGGGAGACCCATCTCTTCTTCCTTCTACCTACAATACTCTGATTAGAGTTCATGCTATAACTCCAACTATCGCCTCCAGCTCGCAGGTTGGAGGATGAGCAACGTTCTCCACTTTCAACCATGGTCCCTTAGGGTTTCATTATTGTTTAGAATTTGAATAGTTTGTGGAGAGATTGGGGAACCAGAAGATGAAGTAAATGTTTCCTCCTTCTTAACCTAAAAACGGCGTCGTTTTTGAATGTGACAGGGGGAGAAATCGATCCCTGTCCATTAACCCTAATCCACGCTAGAACTTAACTCTGGACTAACTGCCAGATCAGCGCCGGTAAATGCCACATCAGACTTTTCCATCAACTATGGACGGAGATACAAGGGAGTGGGCGCGATGAGTTATTTTATACACGGACAGAGACCGGTGTGAGTTACTTTTTTAGTGAAGGATTGCCTTGTCCTAATTTAAAATGGACAGAGATCGGGATGATTGTTTACTCTAAAATTTAAGGTATAGACAAAAACTTTTGTTCATTTTTAACCTTTTTTACGTACAAAATCATTTTTAAAGCAAAAATATTCTCTTTCTCTTATTTTTTTAATTTATAATTATTTTTTTATTTTATAATTTTTTTTATTACGAATAATTTGTTTGTTTTAAAGCGACTATATATCTTTATTTAAAACTAGCTAAATGAGTGTCTAATTCATAAGAGTATCTTGATCATTCCATTAAAATTAGAAGTACAAAGTTTGTTTTCATTTTCTATAATTAGATCGGAAGCTATTCTTTTCATAATCAAAAGGAGGGGAATACAGAAACATCAATTAAGAAGTGGGTAAACAAAAATATGCGATTAAAATTAATTCTTACGTATTATTAAAGTGCTTATGTCACTTAGATCAATGAGTAAGCAGGATTTCTATCCCAGTCCTTGATCACAGTGATAAACAATTAAACATCATTTCATTCCGTTAATCTTAATTAACTCTCTGATTAATTATTAAGTGAAAATTAAACTTAATCGCTTCCGTCCTTCACTCATTCACTGACCACTCTGCACTCATTCATTCACTCACACCTCCAAACTAAAGTTGGCTCCTTTTTGTTCCCATTCACTGCAACAATTTCCGCTCTGATCAACCTCTCTCTGAGTCTGAGGGCCAAGATCTCGCATCAATTTTCTCCACACTCTCAGCTGAAAACCAGCCACACCAAATTCCCTCGTAACGGCTACTGTTCAGGTTCGTCGCTTTCGTTCCAATTCCATACCTATTTGAACTTGCTCATGAAATTCAATTCTGGGTATTTGCAAAATCTGAGCTTGATGGATATTTTGGGGAGAGTTTGTTCCCGTGCTTCGTTAATTTGACATACTGAGCGCTGGAGATGGTATTCCAATTCGGGAATTAAGGTTTTTGAGTAGTGGAAACTAGCTTCTAGATGCTACTACCATGTATTTTTTTTGTTTAAGGTCTGTACTTGAGTGGGGTCCCTGTTCTTAAGTGCTGCATTGCGAAGTAATTATTGTTTTTTATGCTGAATTTCAGCTAGTGAGCTAGTAGAGTATGCACCTTTTAGTTAGAAGAGAAGTTATACAGATATTGTTTTGTGATTGTTGCTGTTTTTAAGTTTTTATATGCATGGTCTCTGATAAAGCTGAAT
The DNA here is from genome assembly GCF_014773155.1 of Arachis stenosperma. Taxonomy (NCBI): domain Eukaryota; kingdom Viridiplantae; phylum Streptophyta; class Magnoliopsida; order Fabales; family Fabaceae; genus Arachis; species Arachis stenosperma. The sequence goes on from NC_080383.1 coordinate 61,450,559, forward strand.
CAGCTAAATGAACATCGAATAGAACAATTTTGAATTTTCCCTTTTTCTGTTTGTTTGCAACTAAATATTTAATTGCATATGTAATGTATGCATCTTGCCAGAACAAAAAGAACTTTAAGAGGGATGTCGTGCTGAATGTTGCTGCCCGGCAGTGGATTCGGTATGAATTCAGCAATGGACGATATTAATTTGATTCAGCAAGCTCAGAGGCATCACTTGGTTGTAAGGGAGATTGGTGAAGAGATTGATCTAGAAATTGGACCTGGAGACGATGATCCTTCATTTGGTAACACTACTCTAATTGGTGGCCCGCCACGGGAATCTTCCACTGAAGAGCAGGGTGAGACCAAGCAGATGGAGATGGTTTCTCCGCTCCCTGGTGATGCTCAAGATATGTCGAAGACCCAACCTGGAAAGAGGAAGAAGAAAGTTGTTAAAAGATGGAGAGAGGAATGGGCAGACACCTACAAATGGGCTTATGTTGATATGAAAGATGGTACGGCTAGGATTTTTTGCTCTGTCTGCAGGGAGTATGGCAGGAAGCATAGAAGAAACCCTTATGGGAATGAGGGCAGTCGTAATATGCAGATGAGTGCTCTAGAGGAACACAATAATAGTTTGCTTCACAAGGAGGCTCTTCGTCTTCAAATGGCCTCTAAGGAGAAAATTACCACTGACAAGCCTATTTATGTAAAAGGTTGGCCATCTCACATGCTATTATAATCACTGGCTGTACAACCATTTTTTCTTGTTTGACGTTCCTTAAATTCATTTTCCTTTCGTGAATGATGCAAACTTCCCACTTTGCATAATACATTGTAATATGTCTTATGTCGTGTCTTAAGACGTCAGTGATAGACTAAATTAGATTAATTTTTTGTTAGTTTATTATTCTTTTTTTTTGTAGATAATTTAGTATTTATATTTTACTGGTGTACATAATGTATTTCAAGTTACATAAGCTTTTCTTTAAGACACGTTTATGTTGGTTATGTACCTTTTATTTAATCATATAGGATTCTAAGGAATTCTCTCATTATATATATTAAAACGAAAAGCATTACTATCTTTCAGTATTATCTGACACCTCTACAAACAATTCTATAATTGAAGCTCTTATTTCGAAAACAGCTGGATCAATTCTCGAGGCTACACTAAAAAGGGATCCCCATGAGGCTGAGTTCATTCAGGCAGTTCAGGAAGCAGTTCATGCTCTAGAGCGAGTCATAGCGAAAAATTCTCAGTGAGTTTTGTGCATATGAAGTCACTATATGTTTAATGGTATACTCTGCAGATGACAAATCTAATGCTTTAGTATTTATGCATCTCAGTTATATCAGGATCATGGAGCGCTTGGTGGAACCTGAACGTATGATTGTTTTCCGAGTACCGTGGGTGGATGATAGGGGTGAAACGCATGTTAATCGGGGTTTTCGGGTACAATTCAACCAGTCAATGGGTCCATGTAGGGGTGGTATTCGTTTTCATCCATCAATGAATTTAAGCATTACCAAGTTTCTTGGTTTTTCACAGGTACGTTGATTTTGTTATTTATGATAATTTCTCCTACAGCTAATAGATCTAAATCCAGAACTTAGTCTATATTACATTCAATGCAATTTTTATTATTTATTTATTTTTGTTTAGCATATACTATCTGAATACCTGGTGCACATAAAAATTGAGAAGTTCGAAGCCTATAGTCTATTCACCAATCAGATAAAATTGAACTGGCAGAAGGAGAGAAGTTTTGACCTAGATTTTATAAACATACCTTTTTTAGCACACCCGTGTAGGCACATAAATGTGCATATATAAAATTTATATAATGAAGTACTAAATAAGCCAATATGATGGATGTTTGTGCGGTGATGTATATCTAAGGCACTATTGATTGGTTTGTTATTGAAAAATGCTGAGGTTCAATTATCAAAAGAGATCAAAGTCTAGACTCTGAGCTGCTTATCTGTTGAGCCACTTTGTAAACAACATAGCTACTCCCTTCGTTGCAGACTTTAAAGAATGCATTATCGCCTTACAAATTGGGAGGAGCAGCAGGTGGAAGTGATTTTGATCCAAAAGGAAAAAGTGATAATGAGGTGACTTTCCTACTTATTCCCCCGCCCCTTCCTTTTTTTTTTTCAACTACTTGTATAATTTCTTAGTGTAACTTAAATAAGTTGGCAGATCATGCGATTTTGTCAAAGTTTCATGAGTGAGATGTATCGGTACTTGGGTCCTGACAAGGTAATTGAAAATATATAGGATCCTTTATACTATTTAATTTTGAAGCCTCTTCTGCATCTTATTTTTGTTGTAATGGTTGCTTGCTAGGACCTTCCATCAGAGGAGATTGGCGTTGGTACTAGAGAAATGGGATATCTTTTTGGACAATATAGACGTCTGGCTGGTCATTTTCAAGTAATGTAAACATTAATCTTTGAGCCGATAGATGTTTTCCTTCATGGTCTAGAGCAAAGCTAAGTAACTTTATATGTATTTTTCATATGTGCTACTTATGCAGGGAAGTTTTACAGGACCAAGGATATTTTGGTCTGGAGCCAGTCTTCGAACTGAAGCTACTGGTTATGGCCTGGTAATATTTGCTTGACTATGTATAATATGTAACTAGCCTTACCTGTTTTTCGTACATATTATCTTGAAAAGTTATTGAAATTTCTAGATGCCCTTTCTGTAAAGGTCCCAAGCTCCTGTTCACAAGTAATACTTGTGTGTCTCGAGTGCATTGTGGATTGTGCTCACAACCAATAATATAATAGCATTTTATATAAAAGTGTGTTATTGGCCGAGTATATCCATGGGATGCATCACAAGCATCCAAGTTTTTCTCCCAGTGCATGGATTTTTCTTTTTATTAGGAACTGATTATCAGCAATTCCTGTAACTTCTATTTGCCAACTCACCATTTGGTACCATGAATTATTGCCTATTATTGACCTTGAATATTATCATAAAAGCCTTATATGGATGTATTGTTTCAAATTCTTAAATATAACAAGCTTACAACCCACTGCAGGTTTTCTTTGCACAGCTCATACTTGCTGATATGAATAAAGAACTCAAAGGATTAAGGTTGCCACTTAATTTAGATGTTTTATAAAGATTGCTGTTGTTGGCTCATGTATTATTTGTGCTACCTTCTAACAGTTATTTCTAGCTATTAAGATTCTAGTGGTGCAAAGAATGAAGACTTTGAATTAATACTCCCTTTTATATTATAAACTAGAATGTTCCCATTTGCATGTATATCAATTTCATTTACTAATTGTTTGTCTGCTATTTCAACCAATTATATACTAGTAAATTTTTCGCTAATTAGATTCATTTTACATGTTCATGATTCTTGAATTCGGAGATACTATTCTTTCTTCTATTTTTGTTAGATGTGTTGTGAGTGGTTCTGGAAAGATTGCAATGCACGTTTTGGAGAAACTGATTGCTTATGGTGCCCTTCCTATCACAGTCTCAGGTAATTTTGATTTGCTATGAGTTACAAATATAGGAATCCTACAGCATGATGTTATTGTGCATTTTTCATGTCAGGTTTCATCTTTCATATTCATCATGAGATTAAGATTAGAAGTACTCACATCAAAATTGTTGGGATTGATTTCCCTTATGTTGCCTGATCTTTTGATCCCATATGCAATGTTTCTAAAAAATCATTTTCAGATTCAAGGGGATATTTGGTTGATGAAGAAGGATTTGACTACATGAAAATAGCATTATTGAGAGACATCAAAGCTCAACAAAGAAGTTTGAGGTTTGTCTCCTGTCATTTATGTTGTATTTTCTGTTAAAAAAAAAAATTTCCCCCGCATAGGCATATATAATATTGGGTGCTTGCTCATAAGTCATAACATTGGCTTATGTAGAGACTATTCAAAGACCTATGCTCGGTCCAAATATTATGACGAAGCAAAACCCTGGAATGAAAGGTGTGATGTTGCGTTTGCTTGTGCTTCGCAGAATGAAATTGAACAATCTGATGCCATTAATTTGGTTAATGCAGGTTGTCGTCTACTAGTAGAAGGTATTTTTTTTTTCTTTAAGGGTGCAAAATATGTCTTTGCTCTTTGGGTATATATTTTGTCTCTCATAAATACTAATGGTGACTTCCATATATTATTTGAATGCTAGGTTCCAACATGCCCTGTACTCCTGAGGCAGCTGACTTCCTAAAGAAAGCTAGTGTTCTCATTGCTCCTGCAATGGCTGCTGGCACTGGAGGGGTATGATGTTTGCTATATTCAGAGTGCTATGTTTTGCTCATATTATTGTAGATTCTAGATTGGCATGTTGACATGTTGATGACCTCTCTCCTTGCTTACAGGTTGTGGCTGGAGAGCTTGAACTGAATCATGAATGCAGTTTGATGCACTGGTCGCCAGAGGATTTCGAATCTAAATTGCAGGTATTCTAAATATTTCCCTTTGCTGAAAATATATTACCTATACAAATCACTCATCGTTTATTTCGTTATGTCGAGAATTTATGCTAGATGAAATTTTGACAATTGTGGAAATTGTGAACTAGTTTTACTTTTTATTTCATACTTTGGTAAGCACTAGTTGCATAATGATTTATGATAACTTTCTTTTTGTGTGGATTTGATAGGAAGCAATGAAGCAGACTTATCAGAGGTCCATGAAAGCAGCAGCTGATTTTGGTTATCAAAAAGAAAATCCAGAGTAAGTGGTTTCTCCAGAAATGCCTTCCTTTTCAGAATTGATTAGCATAGAAACCTCTATGAAGATCTGTATGAATGGTTTTGTTTGTCAGGGCTTTGGTACATGGAGCAGTCATCTCATCCTTTCTGACCATTGCTCAAGCTATGACTGATCAAGGTTGTGTATAGAAGAAACAATTGAATGCCACCGCCATGAAGCTTCAGCACAGCAAGTGAAGTAACCAATTTGCAGGCTGATGAGAGAGCATGTTGTCTTGTAAAATATTTAATGTAACAATTCACAAGTTTTTCAAGATAAAAATTATTTAATTAATTGGTGTAGGCTAATTCAATCCAGCTACATGTTTGTTTTTAACTCATAACAGTAAACAAGTATTTGGGTGTTGAAATTAGGACTAAAAAGATGAATTAAAACCACTCTACAAAACGACATTCATAATGCGTTTTATTAATTTCATTCTTGTTGATTTAAATAATTGTAAAACCACTGTATAAAATCACTATAGATAACGAAATACATTTGTAATTCTGTTTCGTTTCATACTATGTATTGACTGAAGAATATATGACCACTATCTATTATTATGGAAGATTTAATTGATATTTTCTTTTTCCTTCAAAATTAATTAGTTTGAGGTTAATTTTCGAGGATCTAATTGTCACTTTATTTATTAGTTTAAATTAAATAGTATTTAATTCTAAATTATAATTTAGTATATTTTAAATAATATTAAATAATTAATTATTAATTATATATAATGTAATCAAAACAAAAAATATAATTTTGTTTGGGCTTAGATCGGATTGGCCCACATGATTTTGGCCCAGATCAAGACGAGCCCGTCCAATTTTTGTGTCCAAAAAACTTGGTTTTGGAAAATAATATTGTTTTTAAGTTTTTGTTTTTGAAATTATTAATTTTCGTTTTTGTTTATGTAAGTGAAAAAAACCGAGTGTGACTCTGTTTCTGCAAAGTTCACAACTTCACATCACTAACACTGCCACCATCCGTGTCCAAAAAAAAAAGACACTGCCACCATATTTCGGTTTCGGTCGCCCCTTTCTTCCTCCTAGATCTTCCTCCCGGTGAGTCCTCCAACTTTTCTTTCTGCATGTTCTGCTTCTCTTGTTCTTCCTCCATGGTTGTATTTTTTTTTTCCAGCTCCTTTTTATTCCAAGCAGACCCCTCTGATTTTTATTCTTATTTATGTTTCTTTGTTCTCAGTAGGCTTAGAAGGTGGCGCAACTAATTTCAATTATTAAAAAAAAAAAATTGGAGCTTTATAATTGGGGATTGGAAAGTTTATGACTTTGTTTTGAGGTGGGAATGGGAAGCTTCTCAGCAGGGGAGGCCAATACGAACGGAATCGATGCGTCGGAGGGTGCGTTGGTGTGGGTCCGGCGCCGGAACGGGTCGTGGTGGCCCGGCCGGATAATGGGTCTCCATGAATTATCTCAGAGTTGCTTGGTTTCTCCCAGATCAGGTACTCCAGTTAAGCTCTTGGGTCGTCAAGACGCAAGCGTGTGAGTTTCTTCTTCATCCTTCTAAGTTCTGTATTCCTCTTTTCTTTTCTATTTGTTTTCTTCACTAAATCAGCTTCCTTTTGGTACTACTCTGTTGTATTCCTCTGCCCTTGTTTGATGTTTTTCGATTGGAAATTTGGAATTTTGCTAGCAGGGAAGTATGTGACTGAAACCTGAACTAGATGTAGGAATGATGTAAATTTCATTGGCTTTTCAAGAAATGTTGCTTGTCTTCCTTAAATTTGTATATTGTTCGAGTTGTGATTTTTTTTTTCTCTGATTTAGGGACTGGTATAACCTTGAGAAGTCGAAGCGGGTGAAGGCATTTCGTTGTGGAGAGTATGATGAGTGCATCGAGAAGGCGAAGGCATCTGCTGCTAATTCGAATAAGAAGGCGGTGAAGTATGCTCGCAGGGAGGATGCTATTATTCATGCTCTTGAGCTAGAAAGTGCTCGTGTTGGCAAGGAGCCGTTAGTTTTCTGCTCTAGAACTGGTAAGTTTGTCAATGAAAATGGGGTGTCAGGTGGAGATTCGCTAGTCGTGTCTCATTCTGCTGATGGCAATGAGGATATATCTGACGATGATGACAATTCTAATTCGGCTCCAGAGTTGTCTCAATCTGGCATATCTTTTGAAGAGCCAAACCAAAATGATTCTACCAAGATGCAGTCTATGCCAGGCCGGAGACGAAGAACTCCTAATGACTCAGAAGATGATGGAATGGAAGGAGTCAAGCGAATGAGAGGTCTTGAGGACTTGGGCGTTGGTGTTGTGTCAAAGAGAAAGGTTCCCAGTACAAGTATGCCTGAGATGCTTCAGCAAGATAGTACAGCACACAATAGTTCAAACACAGGGAGCTACCTGGTAAATGGGACTATTTTTAATGGTGTTAAGGGTCAATATTCATCGTTGAAGCGAAAGAGATCACAGGTAACAAATGCTCAAGAGTCATTGAAAAGGAAAAATCGACGCCGGCAGCTGACAAAAGTTTTGGAGAGTACAGCCATGGTGTCAGTTCCGGTAACTTGTGATCAGCTTCCTACTTCAAGCAGTTCTCTGATTTGTACGGTGACTGATGGCAAGAATTCAAGATTAGATTCCAATGACTTAAAGAAAAGCTCTCTACAGGCTATTAATAATTCCAATAGTAATGAGGCTGCTTGTGAGAATGGTTCTTCATTAAATATTCATGACCAAGGTCTTGAAGCTTCTGAAATCAGTGATATGGTGAAGAAGGAGGCTCCTGGCACATCTCATAAATTCATTAGGGATGTAGGGAATGAGAAACACACTGCAGGTATTTAATTTCGGTAGCCATTTCTCTATCTGCAGCGTGAAATGTTTACAAATTTCATCTTAATACTGTGTTTTTCAAATGGTTCAGGGTTTTTGTTTTTTATGATGAATTGAGTCTTTGGATTGTGTGTTAAAGAAATATTAATAATGTTTTTTCAACTGCCTCAGTTGTAATTTGTAGATTTGTTGTGTTTTACCGTCTTTAAATCTTTTTTTCTTTTCCCATTTTAACTATTACAACGGCTTTGGTTATAGTTCAGTCATATTTCGTATTTGCTTATACTTTTGTTTGGTATGTTCTGTGGTTTCAAATGCCTTGGACTGAATATCTGCTTGCACTGATATAGTTTCTTCTTCCAGATTTGTCACCCGCACTTGTTTCTTGTTCATCTGGAAAGCCTCAAGATGGTATGTTGGCACAACAATCCTTTCAAGTATGTCAATCTGAAGCTCCATCACTGAGAAATTGCAGTCATAGAATAGAGAAAGGTAGTTCAAAGTGGCAGTCAAAAGGAAAGAGGAATTTAAGAAATAAAAGTAAAAATAGAAAAGGAGTTCCAAGAAAACATGTTAACATGGATAATGAAGCAAGTATCTCAGGTATGCCAAACTCTGATGGAGTCTCTCAGGGTGCTGGTCCGAAAGTTGAAGCGAGTATCTTAGGTGGTACTAGTGCTTCATGTAATTTGACCACTCAAAGATGTAAACAAGTTGCAGAAGGCGAAGTAGATGAATTTCAGGACTTGGGAAAGCATAATATGGGGGCAACAGAGATGAAAGTATTGCCTGATGGATCGCTCACGCCTCAGAGATCACTTCCTCGTCGCCAGTGCCGTTTTACTTTAAACTCCAAATATCAAACAGCAGATTTTCCCGGAAGGGATCATTCTTCTGATGCTTCATTATTTGATGTTAAGCTAGAAGTTAAATCCAGCTACCGGCCACAGCATGTCCCTTTGATTTCTCTTGCAAGTAAACTAAATGGCAAAGCATTCATAGGACATCCTCTGACAGTTGAGGTTTTGGACAATGGTCATTGCGATACACTGTTGAGTGGCATCCGACACGACCCAGAGGATCGTGACGGTTATTGTATGGTCAGGCCAAACTCCACGACCAAAAGAAGACCTTCCAAGAATTTGTCCAGATATAGAAAACCTTCCAAAACGAAGAAACCTAGTCTGTTAAATAAAAAGATCCGGAGACTGTCGTCACTTACTGGCCACCGGCAATCCGAAGGACAGCGAAAACCAATGGCAGATAAGGCCAAGGGTCCTGTCATATCATGTATTCCTCTTAAGGTAGTATTCAGTCGGATAAATGAAGCAGTGAGTAGTCAGGCACGGTCTGCGCACCATGGTGCATTACCACCATCCGACCCTTGAGTTTGGTTATTGGAAAGGAGCCGTTTCTCTGGTGGATTTTTTTCTTTTTCTTATTGAATTATGCAGACCATAATATGATGACTATATCTATATGTAGCAGGTTGCAATACCAGATATTCTACCATGCAGGTGGAATAATTTGTAGGATGTGCAAATGGTAGGGTATAGGAGCTTAATCATGTTGATTGTTGAGGCTTCTTCCCTTTGCTCTGTAAACTTTATGCGCGGACTGTATGCTTAATCCGGTTTGTTGTGTTGTTTTATATGGTAACAAAAACCAATTTATAAGAGCTGGAGTAGTTATATTCTTTACAATTTTTGTTTGCATTAAGGTATTTCTTAGTGAGCAAAATACTTGTCATACTATTCTACACTTTGCTTAACTATACATTAATCATGCATGGAGCCATCCCCGAACAATAAACAATGTAATAACAATGAGAGGTAGCACCAAGAGCAGTTGCCTACTTTACTTAGCACTGTCAAATATTCCACCAAAATTCAAGTATGAATAAAAGTCTTAACATATTGTTCAGCTCATAACACATTCTTTCTGACACAATGAATGATTAAAATCCAAAGTTGATATTGATAGATACGTTGAATTGAATCGGGTGTACAATCTTGAATCAGCCCTAACAAATCATTGTTGGTTCATGTGTTTTTATCTGGACCTTTTTCCATCCCTTAGTATTGCATAATTGTATGAAAAAAAATAGATACTTAGTAGAGGGTTTGTTTACAATAACCTTTGTTCATTAACATTAGTTACTCTTTCAAATCAGTAGTTTAGGTAAAATTTCAGATGTATCCCCCTTACCTTTTTTTGGTTTAAAAAAAAAATTCACACTCGCATACAAATTGAAGAATACAGCGTACAAAGGCACGCTTTATATTTTTTCCAAAAAAAAAAAAAAGAAGCGAGACCCATCATTTTCTCTCTCTCTTCGTACATCTCTACATGCTTTCAATATGAATGTTGGTGGAAATTTAGGTACAATTAATTTAATTTTACCATCAGTTGATAATTAAAAATCGTTAAATAAAAATTTAGTCAAATTAATTAAATTATTTAATAATTTTTAATTATTAATTTTACGTAAAGTTGAGTTTTCACCATGTGAGTTTTCTCCTTTTTTTAAGTGTGTGGTTTCTCTCATCTACTGATGTTTACTTGACAAGTACTGACTCATACACTGCTCTTCTTCTAATAATAATAATAATAATAATAATAATAATAATAATAAATAATGCTATATTAGCTGAGTTATTCATGCAGTTAAAAATAAGAAATGGTAGAAGAAAAAAAAATTTCGTATATATTATAAGAGTTATATTAGATAATCAATAATTTTTTAAATAACATGAATAACTACTAATTAAATTAAAACATACTACATTTTTAAATTATCCACCTAAATCTTAATATTAGAATAACGATTCGCACATCTAATAAAATAAACATTCGATATATCTATTGTTCACGTTATTTCATATTTTCATTATCTACCTATATTTTTTCATATTATAAATACTTTTCACTTGCTATGTTATTCATGTTATTTTCTTACTGATACTTAAATTAATAATATTTTATTTTAATAATAGTATTTAGGATTTTATATTTATTAAATACATATTTCTCAAAATATTATTATTATTTTTTTACAGTGAAAATAACATTATTACTCTATGTTACACGGACCTATATATTAGTTTTTTTTGGGGTTTGGGTGGTGTTTTCTAGATTATACATTAGTTTTTAATCCGACCTAAATCGACTTACATTTTGTAAACGACTGTCATTTAGACGATATTAATAAATAATCATGTTTTTTCTGATACAACAACATTATTGTTTTCGGGTCATGACTCTTTTTTCTTTGTGTTAAAGGGTCATGAATTATTATTACATGTTTGCTTAAAAAAATGAACTTTTTTTTGTCATGGAAAGAAAAATGTAGTTCAACCACCTTTTTTGTTTGGAAACGGAATATAATGGACCAATGAATCCTTTTCTAACCCGTTAGTAAGCCCAATTAGGACCCGGTCCATTTCCGAATGCGATTAGGGTTTGGCATATTTTTAGTACTATAAAACCTGAATGGAAGAAAACCCTCACATTCTCTTCACTCTCCCTCAAACGCAAAAGGCCGAGCAGGTTTTTCATTTTCCCTTGTGATTCTTGTCATTGCTGTTTCTGATTTCAGCTTCGGATCTCACATTTTCCCGTTTCAGGTGAGTTACTAGAAGGAGAAGAAAATGACCACCGTACCGGGACAGCTGGTTTGGGAGATCGTGAAGAAGAACAACTGTTTCTTGGTTAAGGAGTTTGGAAGGGGCACTCAGAGCGTTGAGTTCAGCAGAGAAGCCAACAATCTCTACAACCTTAACTCCTTCAAGTACTCTGGTTTGGCAAACAAGAAAACTGTTACTATTCAGCCTGCTGGAAAAGATCAGGCTGTGTTGCTTGCTACAACAAAGACAAAGAAGCAAAACAAGCCGGCTGCATTGCTTCATAAATCTATCATGAAGAAGGAGTTCCCTAGAATGGCAAAAGCAGTGAAAAAACAGGTAGGAAAAATTTCTTTGGGTCTGCTTTCTTGTTGATTGTGTGGTATTACTCGTGAGAATTTCATAATTCATAGTATCAAAAAAAAATTATTAGGTTATGTTTTGTGCCTACGTGAACATGAGTCGGTTTCCATCGGCAGTGATGAGGCTCTAACATGTAAGAAGAATTCCTAATTGGTTTCTTCAGTGAGATGTACTTGTTACGCTTGGCTTCTGAGCTTTTTTCCATTTTAAAGGTCTTAAATGAGCACAATTCTATTCATGTCTTGCTGATTTATCTTTTATAAAATGTGTTGCTGGTATCCTCTGTGTCCTTTCGTTGTTCTACACTTCTACTGCAAATTATTGTTTTTGTTAGCTCCATTGAATATCTTTTCTTTTTGGAGTAATTCCATAAATATTGCTGATGTTTTATCTATGTTTGTGATCACTGGTGCAGGTTGCAGCTAACTACTACAGGCCTGATCTGACCAAGGCAGCTCTTGCAAGGTTGAGTGCTGTCAATAGGAGCCTCAGGGTTGCAAAGTCTGGTGTCAAGAAGAGAAACAGACAGGCTGTTAAGGTCCATGGCAGGAAGTGAATTGAGAGTGTAAAAATCTCACTTCGTTTTTTTTCTTGCCACCATTTGTAGTTTTTGTTCTAGATTTTTTGAGTCTGGATATGTTTGGAGTTTTGTTTCAAACGCAATTGTGTTTTCAATATGAGACTGGAGCTACCATGTTATAGCTATCAATTGGGATAATTCTTTTGTGTCTTGATACAAGTTCTTTATGGATTTTAGTTGTGTTCACAAACATTTAAAACGGAAACTCTGAAGCTGAACCTCTTTAAATGCAGGATATTTTTTATTTTTTAAAAGAGAACTTTTGTAAATCTGCAGAAACTGAGTTACGAAAAAACAACATATGATATAATCATTGTTTCGTTGTTTCATTCGCAAGGCATAAAAGAGCTTAGAATTTATACTTTTGTTGGTTAAGAAAATAAATGTGAATTTAAATTGAACAATATTTCGGAATGAAACTATATTCGTGATATTACTTTTCTTTCCAAGGATTTTGCGTTTTGCTTGTTTATGGCCCTCGGTAGTCAGTAGGGTTGAATATTAATCTAATGAAAAAAGGACAATTTAGTCTCTGACCTTTTAACCCGAGGACATTTTCGTCCCTGAGCATTGGAAAATACATTTAAATCCCTGACGTTCTTGAAAATAAGACCGATTAGTTCCTCTGTTCATGAGCCACCCTCAGAGCGGACGGAAAATGCTGAGCTGGCTCTCCCTATGCTTACATGACTCAACGGCGTTCCCACGTGGCACGTTAGTGGGATGGAGGATTTGAAAAACGATGCCGTTCTGAGTGTTTCTCCTTATATACATTGTTGTCCATTTTTCTGTGTACAATCCCTATTACACCCACATAGCTTTTACAGAATTACATAAAACCCTAAGGAAGATCAAAAATCAAACGCAGAAATACTCTGTTTCTCCCTTCAAAAAAATCACCGTCCAGACTGAGAAGGTTCCGGTGTGCATTCAGTGTGAATCTAATCTGAGTTGCTGTCTTCGTCACTGAAGGTAAGAATCAGTTGCATTGCTTAGTGAGTCGATTATGTAGTTCAGTAGTTATGAAAGTATGAACTGTTGTACGTGCATGGTGATAGTAATGGTAAAAACTGTATGTGCGTTGTAACAGTGAATTTGATTCAATGTTAGGGCAAAGGAAAGTTTTTGGTTGATTTCTATTTCTATTTTTTTGTAGGGGATTGATGTATGAGTGTCTAGTTAGTTGATCGTTGATTCCTATTTTTTTTTTTCTCCAGATGGTAGATGTGTTTGTGGTGCTAGTTTTCTACCATGGAGGTAGTTTTGTCAAAAACAGTAATGGTTCCCTTGTTTATCAAAATGGAAAGGTAGAGAAATTTTCGAAATGGACCTGGATTTTGTAAATTTTGGGGACTTGATCACATTTTTTAAAGGCTTGGGGTACCAGTCATACAGGGCAGTTTATTGGTATGATCCAATAAGTGATGACATTGAGTCGGGGCTGCACAGTTTGACAGGGGATGCAGGGTCAATGCCATGCAAGAGAACATAATGAAGAATACAAAGACGAATGAGTTTTACTTGTACTTTGACCACCCTGTTGATGAGCCTGAGATTGTGGAGGATGCTGGAAACAAAGGCAAGAGTCCTGTGTTAGAAGAGATTCAGAGTTCATCTTCAGATGATGGGTATGAGAGTACGGAGGATGAGCCCTAAAGGATTTGTATATTCGGGAGGTTGTTTGGGATTGTGCTAGATGCACCACCATACCCGAATTCAAAGAACAAATGGAGAAGCTCAAAGGCATTAATCAGGGGACATGGGAATATCTTTCCAAGTTTGAGCCAGCTACTTGGGTGAAGGCGTATTTCTCCCATGGGCTAAAAGTGGACAACCTCACAAATAACATGTGTGAGGTGTTAAACTCAAAGATAGTCAACTATAGAAGCAAGCCTATCCTCACAATGTGTGAAGAAATAAGGTGCTATCTGATGCGAAGAATGGTTAAGCATAAAAAGCTACTAAGTGATTATACTGGAAAACTCGCACTAGTTCAGCAGAAGAGGATGAAGCGTCTAATAAGGCCTAGCAATAAATGGCGTGCAGACTGGACAGGTGATGACGCACGCAAGCGTTTCAAAGTTACTCGTAAAGCTACCAAGGTGGACGTTGATCTCATCAGGCAGATCTGCTCCTGCAACAAATGGCAGCTGACTGGTAAGTTCTAAGTTACTCTAACGCATTATTTTAATACATGTCGAATATATGGTTTAAGTTGCTGGCTCATTGATGTTTTAGTATATGATTTTCAATATTTTAAGTTGCTGGCTGAATGATATTTTAGTATATTGTTTTCGATTTTATTAAGTTGCTGGCTGAATGATGTTTTAATATATTATTTTCAATATTTTAAGCTGCTGGCTGATTAATGTTTTATTACTGGTGCATTCAATTCTGGTTCATGATGTTGTCTTTTGTGTTAGGCATGCCATGTATCTATGCCATAGCAGCAATAAGGAAGAGGCATGATCATCCAGAGGATTATGTGCATCCATGGTTATGCATGAAGTCAATACACAAGACATATGCTCATTGTATTTAGCCTGTGCCAAGTGAGGAGTTCTGGACAAGGACTGAGTACTCAAGGCCAGATCCTCCTATCATAAAGAAACCAATTGGCAGGCCAGAAGTGCATAATAGACAGAAGGATCCAGCTGAGCCAATGATGCAACAAGGAGATAAGTTGAAGAGGTCATTCAAAGTCACTTGTAGTAAGTGTGGTTCAACGGGACATAACTACAAGACATGCAAGGGCGCTCCATCTGATCCCAATTGGAAATCTAAGGCAAAGAAGCCTAAGAAAGGTTCCACATCTCAGTCATTGGCAGTCATCCCATTGTCACAGTCAGCTCCAAATGATAGTGTAAGTAATTTGCTTTAGGAGTAATCTGTTTGATTTCTTAACTATGCTAGGAGTTTATGTGTTTACTTGAATGTTTATTTACTAATCTGTTTTATATGTTTAGGAGTAATTTGTTTGATTTCTTATCTATTTTAGGATGCTCCACCTACTCAGGATGCTCTACCTAGTCAGGATGCTCCATCTGGTCATGATCATGACAAACCTAGTCAGCAATCCACACCTGCTGTAACTTACTAACTGTTCAATGTGCATCATTAATTAATTAATGACTACTTTGTCTAATTGGTTTGACTAATTACAATGCTTTTCAACCCATCTCTCAACACAAGTCTCAAGTGGTGTCATCCCAGGTCCTTCCAATCCTGTGGCAGCAACACCAGCAGCACCTTAAGTCAGGCCAGGACCAGCAACCAGGAGGACACCGTTTTGACCTCCACTCCAAGTTCTATCTACAGCGGCCCAAAAAAGTCAAGCAACTCCACCAAAGATGAAGCCCAAGCAGAAGATATTCAGGCCACCAGCTCCGCTATGCCCCAGTCCACAACCCCCCTCAAAGTCAGCCAAACTCTGCTGGCCCACAACCACCTCAAGTCCTACCAGGAACAAATGTAGCAGCTACCCAGGAGACATTAGCGGCAGCAAGCACGGCCACAACCAGATTATTCAAATTCATCCCTAATCCACCTACCATTGTGCCAAAGAAGTGAAGAACTGTGTAGCTTATAGTTATGTTGATTTTGGAGTTTAGGTTTATACCTATTTCTGCACAGTTTGGCTTATGCCTTGTATTTTGTGTTTGAGGCTTACTTTTGACATGTTAAACTTCATCAAACTATTCAGTTTATGAGACTTGTTCATTTTGGGAAGATTTAGTAAACAATGGCTATGAACAACTTGTTTAGCAATATAACATCCTCTTTCTAAATTATGTATGCAACTACTGCCTCTAATTCCTCAATGTTTCCATGTTTATTTAGATATTCAAAACATAAGTTCAACATACTGATATTATAACTCGAGTTCCATTTAGATTACAGGACCCATAACTTGCCAAAATGGCATGTTTCAATACACAAGATGAACCTACAACATACCATTCTCTATCATGATTGTTATAGTTCATCTCTCAAGCAATAGCTACATAAAAGGCAACAACAACAGCAAATATAATTACAGAAATACACAAGGCTAATGGGTTTTTCTTCTTCTCCAAAGCAATAATCTTCTCCTCCAAAACAACCATTCTATGATCCAATTCATCTTCCTTTTCCTCTACCTCTTCTACAACTTCAACATGTTTCTCAACGAAATGTCTTCTCTCACATATGCAACAATTGCTTCTAATTCTGGCAAGATGCTCTTCGACCCAAACAAAAAATTTACAATGAGGTTCCTTTCCCTGTCAAAATCATCAAAATCATCTACTGCCCGCATCCATCTCAGATCAAACCAAAGCCAGAATTTTTAAATTTACCTTATAGAATGGACAACCCAAGAAGATTCTGTTAGGGTTGCTGCTGGTCCTCGACATATACATTATTGCATAAACTCCACAAAAGCACCTAGGGGCGACGGTGTCGTTTGGATTGTCAGCATGAACACCACATGGAATTGAGCTTGAAACAAAATTTTCTTCTCTTACTCCACTAACGCTTCTTCTTGAGGTTGATGATGCCCCCTTCGTCGCCATTATTGAAATCTGAACAAGTCTTCTCCTCACCACCAGCCGCCACCACGAAGGAACGACCCAAACGAATTTTAGTATTAGGGCAGCACTCAGAACGACGTCGTTTTGAGTGAGAGGGACTTATGTGTCCCGTTTTCAAATTCTACATACCACTAACGTGCCACGTGGGAACGCCGTTGAGCCAGGTAAGCATAGGGGGAGCCAGCTCAGCGTTTTCCGTCCGCTCTGAGGGTGGCTCATGGACGGAGGGACTGATCGGTCTTATTTTCAGGAACGTCAGGGATTTAAATGTATTTTTCAATGCTCAGGAATAAAAATGTCCGCGGGTTAAAAGGTCAGGGACTAAATTGTCCTTTTCTCTAATCTAATAAATGACAAATGAGTTGTATCCATTAGAATAAATAAGGAACAAAAACGATTATTAGAGTAAAAGCGATCGAGATAAAAAAGAATAAAAGAAAGATCAATAGAGGGAAGAAGAAAGATTTTGTATGGAGGATGTAAGGATCGGTGATCGATAAAAATAAACTCAGCTTGACTCATTTGTTACTGAGTCATTCCCGAAGTTTGTGCTTCATTTACAGAAATGATTACAAAGTTCAAGATAACTTATGCGTTGGCTTGATGTAGCTATGGGCTAAGCTTTTTAGATTATCACGATTTACACATTTGTAATTTGTTGTAGATCAGTCACATTATTAGCATCCTTGTGTCTAACAATTTTCTTGTGCTTCAACCCGAAAGTAATCAAGTTGGGTTCCATGTGATGTGAGACAGAAGCTAGTGAACTGAAGGTCATATTATAAAGAAAGAAAAAATAGAGAATGTAATGGGAAGTGATTCGTTATCTATAGTTCCGCCCAAATTTACCTATTAATCCTATAACTTGGCCTAAAATTTATCTATAAATCAGAATCATTGAATAACATATACCTCATCTTATATTTTTTCTTATTTGAGTGTTGAAGTCTTTTTACAGGTCCCAATGGTGAAGTATAGCTCGATCTGTGCTCTTAGGACAAAAAACTCCAAATAGACGGAAGAAGGAGTTATATTTCAGCACTAAAAGGAGTTATACCTCGACTCAGATGACTGTGCAGAAAATCAGAAAGAGTAAGTAAGTTAAACTTAAAGTAAACAAAATGCCACTCCTAATATATCTTACTAGCAGAGGACACTCGAGCCGTTGCACGGACTAATTGATGCTTTGTCTATTAATAAATGTTAGCAGTTTCTCTTTGATAATTTTTGTACTAACTGAAGTAGAATCACATGGTATTTTTTATGTTAAGACAACCATCTCTTTGGGGTTTTATAGTCTTCTCTTTTAACAGCAAAAAATGAAAAAATAAAACAAAAGAAAAAAAGAAGACAACCATCTCTCCAATCCATCATGTTAATACAACCATATTAAATCTAACTAATTAACTAAAATTCCATTGAGGATAAGAGTACTAACGCAATGATATTTGGCACCTAGTGATTGTATCTCTATCAGAGTTCAGGAGTGAAAAAAAACTGAAAAAGTCATACCAGATTACACATAAATGAACATAGACCATAATAGAATTTGTTTACCACCCATTCTAAGTCAAGTGGTTCAAGTCTTCTAACAAAATATTCAAATGTACAGTACCGCTTATTATCCAGAATATATTCAAAGATTATATTCACAAAAAGAAATCACAAATGATATAAATCGAACATTATTAGCAATATATATAAATAAGATAGGGAAAAAATCCATTTTAGCGAAGAACTCACGGTGTTGCTACTTGCTAGTATATATATATGATGATTACTTTCTCCACTCCTTTTGCTGTATGACATTGGTTTGTATTTGCATTCAGAATTGGTGTATTGACACTGGGAATTTGAAATTCTGTAAGGTGTTTGATGAGATCAAAGGGTTTATGATTAGTCCTACATCATTGAAGGATCAGAGTTTTATCATACTTATATTTTTGCAAGCCACGAGTAGGATTAAACTGGATCACGTGGTGTTGTGATTGGGCCATTGCAACCCGCTAGGCTCAGGAAAGTCCCCGGGCTATGATCTGCAGAGATGCAGGCTCGGTAACGAGTAATCTTCGCGCTGGCAAATTGGCTGAGACACGTGTGGAGCCTTCAATCTGCCGCCGAAGCACGTCGCCGATTTTACAGTGATTCACAAAGGTGGGGGTGCTACCACCAACAGAACGGGGCTTACATCCATGTGATCTGCATTTTTTGCATTTTTCAATAAATAAATGGGCCGTGTGTGAGTCTAAAAAGAATATTACAAAAAAAAGCAAGTTTCCAAGAGGAAGCCCAAATCGTGTGCTAAAAGCTAAACACTTTCCCTGTTTCCCACAATACAACTTCCCATCCAAATTCATATTCTCTATCTTGTTTTCTTCTTTCTCTCCGTTGTTTCAAAATTTTCAAATGTTGTTTCTGGAAAAGCCCTAGGTATCCTTTTTTGGAACCGTTGAATCGAATCGATCATCATGGGGAACACGGAGAAGCTGATGAACCAGATCATGGAACTCAAATTCACCTCGAAATCGCTACAGCGCCAGGCACGAAAGTGCGAGAAGGAAGAGAAATCGGAGAAGCTCAAGGTCAAGAAGGCCATCGAGAAAGGGAACATGGACGGCGCTCGAATCTACGCGGAGAACGCCATTCGCAAGCGCACCGAACAGATGAACTACCTCCGCCTTGCATCGCGCCTAGACGCCGTCGTCGCTCGCCTCGACACGCAGGCCAAGATGTCCACCATAAGCAAGTCCATGGGGAACATCGTCAAGTCCCTCGAGTCATCGCTCAACACCGGAAACCTCCAGAAGATGTCGGAGACAATGGATCAATTCGAGAAGCAGTTCGTCAACATGGAGGTCCAGGCTGAGTTCATGGAAAGCTCCATGGCTGGATCCACTTCGCTTTCCACGCCGGAGGGTGAGGTCAACAGTCTCATGCAACAGGTCGCCGACGATTACGGCCTTCAGGTCTCCGTCGGACTCCCTCAGCCGGCAGCACACGCCGTGCCGGCCATGGAGACCGAGAAGGTTGACGAGGACGACCTCTCCAGGCGCCTCGCCGAGCTCAAGGCTAGAGGTTAACTTATAATTTTTTCAAGAACGGTTGGGAGAATCGTTTTTTGAATGCGGTGTTACATAAGCTACATTGTTAATTATCGTTACTTTTACTAGAACTAAATGATGTTGATGATCATGATTGCTGATACTGAACCTTATTGAGAATGAATGAGAGGAGTGGTTTGTGTATATTTTACTGAATTTGGTTCCTAAAATCTTGTTGCTGTTTTATTATGCAGACTTAGCTTTATGTTCTAAATTTCTTTGTTTATTTGTTTGATTGATAATCTTTTCAGAGATCAAATTGATTCATGCATGATCGTTTAGTTCATAGTTGCATTTGTGCCTCCTTCAATTCCATATGGTCCAAAGCTTCTGTAATTGCTCTCAAAAGTCAATTACCTACAATACCCACTCAACTTGACCAATAACTCATTTTGGTCATTGTAGCTTAAACTGTGAGACAAAACCATAATTTTATAGTATCAGAGTGAGATAGAATGATGATGAATAATGGTTTTAGACGTCTCCTATTCTGAGCTATTAAGCTACAGTTCATTCCATTCCAGTTTAACATGCTACTTTCCACATGGAATGATCGCATTTTCTGCTAGGAATCGGATATATATTATTTAACTAGGCACTTCTATCTATGTATATGGTTAGTGCGCATCAGCTTTTTGAAAATGAAGCGAAGATCTTTCTACATTTACGAATATTTTGGCATCCAATTCTGTCAGACTAAAGCAATAAGCTACTCATGTGGTTTATATTCCGCCAACAAAACCAGAATACAATACCATCACTTTTAACCTACTGTTTATTCAAGACATTTTATATTCACTCGTGTTTCTAAGTGGATATAGATGGTGTTAAGTTCTTTACTAATCAATTACATTAGAAAAACAAAATTACTTAGAAGAATAAAAATCGTATACAAAACACAATTTTATTTTGTTATGGCTTGTTAGCTAACATCACAATATCCTCGTTTCACATAGACTATATTTTATTCTCAAACCAGACGATATTCCTTACATAAACTAGTAAAGAAAAACGAAAGTTTAAGATCACAATTCACAAACATAACTGCATAAGATATCCACACTCTGAGTACTAAATTCCCTATGTTCTTACTGGTTCTCCTTCAGAGACGTAGATCTTGGAGCAGTGCTTGTAAGCCTGTACAAGCCTCTCTGAACCTTGTTCATCAGCGACTTTGACGACGGTGCACTTGCCAACGTGAATGTAAGCGAATCCAAATACCAATCGCTTCGCCCCTTAAACCCCACAACTTGCCCTCCATCTACTGAGAAGGTGAATGGGGTGCCTTCTTCAACTCCGTATGGTCCAAACGTTCTGCGGTTGCTCTTGAACGTCAAGGACCGAATAACTGGGGTGCCACCACGCACAACCGGACAGTAGTGACCACTAACACTGATCAAGTACTCATCTGGATATTGCAGCTTAATCTGGGAGACATCAAACCAAACATGGTATAAGTCAATCCAAGACTTAGCTACATGAATCAGATGGCACTTAGCCTTGTATATTTGTTTTGAACTTACCTCAGCTGTTCTTTTGCCTCCAACTCCTCCATGTTTTTCAGCAGTGAAAGGCTTTCCATTCTTATCATAAACCACACGGATCGAGTCTATACAGCGATCATAAACTAATGTGATTTCTCTCACTCCTGTGAAGTGCCCATCATCCCAGCTTTTCCCTCCATTTCCTCCCCATGATCCCACTGTTATGCTTTTCTTCTTCTTACCTGTTCCTTCCTACAACATTTTTTAGACTATATGATGATGAAAACAGATGAAACTTGACTGAAAAGAAGCATAACAATGCAAGCAGTGCTAAAACTTTTAACAATAGCATAAATGAACAGCATGACCATTGTTATTCAGACCAAAACTTCTTTGCCTTGCCAATTGCTATAGATATATTCTTACAAGATGTTCCTATTTAACTTTGGCAATATAAAACTGGACTAGTCCCTTTGCATGAGTAGTTCTACTGAACAAACATTGAAGAGTAAGAAGATACACAAATTAGATTGTAAGAAACAACAGGGAGTTGTTCATACTTACCATAAGGGAAATTAGATTGTGAGATGATGTATAACTGAGATCAAAAGAAGTTATGTTATGACAGCACAACTATTAACAGTGATGGGAACTGATGTTTAATATAGGCAATCAAAGTTGGTGCATTTTATGCAGAATCTGATTCTAAGAGAATATCGCTTTTGAATTATGATAAAGCAGTGTCCCCATTCCCTATGATACTCCATTGACACGCCAAATGGAATACATAACATCTGGCAATATTTGTCTAAGTATCCTGTGTGAAGGATGGTATGAATCATGCTCAATATAGAAAATCTTCCTCGGAACAAAATTACCAGCAACTTCATGACATAAATTTTAAAAAGGAGACGCTAAGAAAAGAATAGTGCCAATCGAATAAATTCCAAATAGCAGTGTTTAAACAATTTTCTGTCAGCCATTTACAAATTTTGTAGGGTTTCCGCTGTCTCCACATGCTGTAATCGAAAACTCCAGAACAATCTAAGATTAATCATCTGGCACGACCTTGATGCATACAATGACTTACACCAGTTACACCAGGTGGAGCTATGAGGAGCACATTTGTCGTCCCCAACTTCAAACTCCTCACCATTCAGGTTTTTAATCTTGACATCTTTCAAGAAGTGCCGCCAGCATTTATTGCTCGGAGTGCTATAGTTGCAACAGATTGGATCCTCGCCTCTGAACCTTATCATTGTATACACTAACTGCAATGATGTCACATTGGAAATAATAGCAAAGTAAGATTTTGACAGAAATAAAATAATGCCTTGCATAATCACTGAACACGTATTGAAAATCCAAAAAAGAAATACCTTGAGGAAGTCACTGCCACGGGGTGATATAATAGTTACCAAGACAGGATGTGTCCGCAACGACCCATATACTATGTCTTCAAGACGTGCTGAAGGAGATTTGAAAATTTTAATGCTGAGGTCTGGCAATGGAGGAAGGCTGATGTTGGTCAAATCCTCATGTATAGCAATATTCTGGATTAAGCAACCAAGTGAGTAAAAGTATATGAAAAAATAAGATAAGGAAATGGCATAGGATCAAAGCAGCAAAGCAAATATGAGATGAAATTTGAAGAAAAGTACCTTACTGGATTGGAGAACCAATTTAAATCCTTTACTATCGAACTTACGAATAAACGCTCTTGCTAAAAACCAGAATCTGTCACCATGTACAATATCTTGGTCTCGAGATTCTAGAGAAAGTTTGGCATCTCTGAGGCAGAAAGGATCAATACGAACGTAAGGCATTGTTTCACCTTTGTACTCAAAGGACAGAAGATTAGGGGTGTCTATTAGAACAAAACTCAACTTGTTGCTTCCTTTCAAAACAATTCTCCGGAGCTGCGGGTTAGAAATTGTAACATATTTCATCTTATCGGGTAAACTCAAATCCAAATTTTCAAGCAAAGGAAACTTGGAGATTTCATTTTTACAAAACTCACGTGTCACTTGAGGGTGATCTAATGACAACCTTCTCAGAGACTTACAGCCCTCTAAATTAACTTTACAAGATGTTGATTTCTTGCCACGATACCAAAATGTGTCTAGATTAGGAGCACTGAGATCAACTGTATTCAGTTGCTTGCAGTGGTGGACGTCAACCCTATTGAGTCGAAGAAGATTTGAAACCTGTAGATTTTTCAAACCTGCGCACTCTATGAACCTTAAATCCTCAATTGAGCGACAGCCAGAGATAAAATTTTGAACGTTGTGCTCAGCTAAGTCAATTTTTTGCAGACAAAGCCTACGAAGATATGGAAGCATTATGTTATCGCAAGCATCCAGTTTACAGCCACTCAACCTTATCCCAGTCAATGTTTTGGACAAAAAGAATGTTTCTGGCAATGAATAGCGCCTGCTGTTTTTTATGCCAAAATGGAGATCCAGTTCTTTGATACACATTCCGCTGGCAATACTTAACCAATGGTCTACCTGTGGAGCAGCTTTTAAGTTAAAGGATGTCATATGCAGCACCAATTTCTGAATGTCCGGATTTTCCTCAATGCGGGTTTGTAGACTGTTAGATACATAATCTTTAAATCTCTTTTTCTTGTTATAACTATTTCCATGTCGAATTCCTGCAATGAACTTTCTTTCATCAAAAACCAAAACAGCATAAGAATACCACAGTGCTCTCCATCTCTTGGACAGTACACTGGTTCGAACTGCATCATCTACATTACGAAGCTGGGCAAAGATGTGATGGATGACATGTTCGGGCAGTTGCGAGATACGATCTATGGATTGAACACTCTGGTCCATTTGGTTCAAATCTTTTTCACCTCGAATTTCATTATGTCTAGAACCCTCTTCAACTAAGTTAAAACTATCCTCTTGCTTTAGCTTCCTTTTCCTCCCCAAGCGCGTCTGCATTTGCATTCCTCCGGAAACCATTTCAATGGGCAGATATCTGGAGTAAAAACAGCCATAATTAGTAAAAGAATACCATAATAATAGTCTGAAAGATTTGTATTTAACACACCAAAGATTCAAAGAAGTGCACATAAAGGGCCACGTTGAGGCTCATTCTATCCTCCTATCTATAGAATTGATTAATATTATCCAACTATCATAACAATACGACAGATAATCCAAAAAACAGAGTCCTGGCTATAATCAATTTAGCTACAGTCCTACGCTACTTGAAACACAAACTATTTACCAATTCCCTACCTTACAAATTATGAATATCAACAACGGAAAAAAGTCGAGAACTTCAATAATTAGCATTAACAACTCTCTGCAATGCAGCACAGCCACCCCTCCTCTCTCCAACAAAAGAAGCAGCAAGAAAGAAAAACACTTTTTCAGCATGATTTTTGACCGAGCTAAGTTCATGAATTGCGGAGTTAAAGAATCAAACTAAAACTAATCAATCAAGCGTAGATGACTTGAAATTGACGACATTGTTGACGAATATGATAACATACCGTGCTTAATAAAGCGAAGCATGCAGCATGCAAGTGAAGGACACCAAGAAATCAGTGCTCGCGTGAACGCACGCAAGGATTTGGCGGGAGAGGAAAGAAAGCCCCGAACTTGACGTAACTTTCTCCACAAGCACAAGCTGAAGAGAGAGCAAGGGTTTCAGAGAGAGAGAGAGAGAGAGAGAGAGAGAGTGACATGGACAAAAGGGGTTTGCTTTATATAGAAATTAGAAATAGAAGGATGAAAAAACCGTGGGCTACTGTTGTATTGGGCCACAAAATTGGAAAGTCAAAACAAAAATTAATTTGATTTCTAAAAATAGAAAAGTTTTAATGTTTCCTTGTTTCAATTAAAAACTTTCCACTTTTAATTTTCTTAATTTGTTAACAAAATCCATACTAAATACTTTAAAAACATGTAGTATCAATTTAATAACATTATTCGCAATTTCATATAGTTGACACTCGTATAAAATTATTATTGTTATTAATTAATTAATTCTATATTTAAATTATTTTATAATTAACAAAATAAATAAAAGTATGTTAATTGTTAAAAAAATATTGATGTCAAAATCGCGTGTCTTATAAAAATATATAACAGAAATCCACATACAATTATTTTCATATAAAATTGTTAGCGGAGAATTATTAGATAATAATTTTGTCAAACATGTCAAATTATCTAATTATTTTTAACTAACAATTTTATATAAAAATAATTATACGCTAGTTTTTACCAAAATATATATATAATATGATAAATATCAATTTAGCTTTAAAAATTATGCATGGCAACTATAGCCAAATATTTTATGGAATAGTTATTAGAATTGAACCGATATTTAAATTGATCTAATTATTAAGTTGCTGGATTATTGGTTAAAATAATAACTAGAATCAATTGATTCGGGCATAATTATATAAATTTTTATTTTATTTTTTATTTTTATAATAAATATCTTTTTTAGTTTTATTTTAAATTAAATACTTATTATTTTAAATTTTAATAATTCATCAATTGGTATATATTTATTATAAAAAAAGTTTAAAGACCAATAGTATTTATTATTTTTTGTCAATATTTTTAGTTATCAGTCTAATTTTTTTAGTTTAACAATTTAATAATATATTTTTAGCTTATACTTTTAAACATTATTATTAGCTAATTATTAATATATAAAAATAATAAATTTTATTGATTCTCTAACATTCTTCATTTATTATACTCTTTAAGTATTTATAGAAAGAAAAAAAGATCATAATCATAGAAATTAAAAATATATTACAATTAATAAAAAATATTTCCCTTTTAAATTTGTAAATATAGTTAAATTTTATTTTATAATATATTTAACAAAAAAATATTATGTATAGCAAATAATAATTTTTTTTATTTTAATCTAATTTTATATGGTTTGATCAAGTTTATTTATACAATTTTATCGAATTTGATCAAATTAGACCAAATTAATTACTTAATCGATTTAAATAATTGTCTAACCTTAAGACTAAAGTTAATGATCGGAGGACCGTATTTATAATTATATTTTATAGATTTATAATTAGAGTAATGTTACATATCATAAATTTTATATGAACCAAATCTAATCAAGTTAGATAATAAGATTTGAAATAATATTAAATATAATTAATTTTTATTATATTAAATCAATTTAGTTAGATTTGATTAATAAAAAAATTTAACATGCAGCATTATTCTGGTTAATTAATTAAAATATAATAATAGAAAAAAACTTAAATGCTAATCAGTTATAATAGTAATAATAATTAAATAATTTTTTAGTTTAATCGAATTTTATCAGGTCTGATCAAGTTTATTTATACAATTTTATCGAATTTGATTAAATTAGACTAAATTAATTACTTAATCGATTTAAATAATGGTCTAACCAAAGACTATAATTAATGATCGGATGACTATATTTATAATTATGCTTTGTAGATTTATACTTAGAGTTATAAATCAAATTCAACCGAGTTAAATAATAAGATTTAAAATAATATTAAATATAAATAATTTTTATTATGTTAAATCAATTTAATTGGACTTGATTAATAAAAAAATTAAACGTGTAACATTATTTTGGTTAATTAGTTATAATAGTAATAATAGAAAAAAACTTGAATGCTAACCAGTTATAATGGTAATAATAGTTAAATAATTATTTTTTAGTTTAATCGAATTTTATCAGTTTTGATCAAGTTTATTTATATAATTTTATCGAATTTGATCAAATTACACCAAATTAATTATTTAATCGATTTAAATAATAGTCTAACCCAAAAATGATTGAATGACCGTAATTATAATTATACTTTGTAGATTTATAATTAGAGTGATATTATACATTTAAATTATTTTTATGAACCAAATTTAACTAAATTAAATAATATGAATTTAAAATAATGTTAAACATAAATAATTTTTATTATATTAAATCAATTTAATTAGACTTAATTATAATAAAAAAATTGAACGTGTAACATTATTTTGATTAATTAGTTATAATAGTAATAATAGAAAAAAAACTTGAATCCTAGCCAGTTATAATAGTAATAATAGTTAAATAATTTTATTTTTAGTTTAATCGAATTTTATCAGATTTGATCGAATTTATTTACACAATTTTATCGAATTTGACCAAATTAAGCCAAATTAATTACTTAATCGATTTAGATAATGGTCTAATCTAAAGACTAAAGTTAATGATCGAATGATCGTATTTATAATTATATTTTGTAAATTTATAATTAAAGTAATGTTACTGTTGATCAAAAAATATTTTTGATACAAGTAAGATGAATCGAAACAAGGTGTATGACCTTTTCGAAGAAGATACAGAATCGGGATGAAGTTGAAAGTAATCAGCTCTAACTTAGGGTTTGATTGTGTTGTCAATCGGAAAAGTCAAATCGAGTAAGAATCTCGATTCGAAGAATAGGAAGAGCTTTCGAAGAGCTGTTCGAGTGTTGATGAAAGCAGAAAAATTTGTGGCTTTTATCACACGAGGAAAATATTGGAAATATCCACAATCACACAATGGGAACGGTTACCAAGAGTGATTGCATTTTAATTTATGATTTTTCATTTAATTGTAATTAATTATCATCAAATTAACCATTATGTAAGATAGTCTATAAATACTATGAAGTGTTAAGGAATATGAGTTGAAACTTTCACTCAGAAAAAATACTCTAAGCATTCTTACATCTCAGCGATTCCCTGAGTTTGCAATCGAGTTACACTTTCTGTAGGGTTCCTTCCACTTTCTTCTTCAATTCATTTTCTTTTCTGTAAAATTTAACATTTCAATTAAGTTTATTCTTCCAGTGTTCTTTATTTCCTTTGTCTATTTAATCTTTCCGCACTTCATTCTGTTTGATTAGTCTTTCAATTTAATTTAAATCATCGTTATTGCTTTTCTTTTAATTTTCAAGCAAATCTTTCTTTTCATAATTTATTTAGTTTTTATTTAAGAACTTTAATTTTCAAACTGCATTTATTAATTTTACAAATTTATTCTATTTTTATTGTCAAAACTTGTCTAATCGAAGACGTTTTGATGCACTTCTAGAAAACTGGTACTCGCATAGAGGAGTTGGTTTCGCTCCCAGACCATTAGAATCGAACCACCATCGATTTGCTAAATATCGACAGAACAAATTGGCACGCCCAGTGGGACAGTTTTAAATCAAAGTGTGTCAAAATAACTGCTTTCTAGTCATTTCTTAGTATATGCGATTACGAAGTGGGAAGATCATTCACATGGCTGATGAATTATCAAATGTAAATGGTAGTTCTTCCACCAATGATAGCATACCAGTATCCATGCAACAAGCCGACGTGTCTTCACGTTCGGAAGGTGCAATTGGAATTGAAAGTCCACGCGGCCTTACGCCACCGTATCAACCTCCATTAACCGCTAGTTGGCTCCCTTATGGTCTTCCTGCTGGTTATACCCCACCGGTGGGTGGATTTATGCCACTTATCCGTTTTGGGAATACCAATGGAGTGAATAATATGCAAAACCTACAACAACACTCTGAATATTCTCGTGAGTATCATGTGGACTCCACTTCAAATGCTACCAATTCAATGGCAGTATATCGACAACAAGTGGAGGAGAATCACCATGATTTGGTTAATTTATTGACTCAACAAATGACTACAATCTTGAACCCCATGATGGCCGATCATGAATCGAGATTCAAGCATCTTGCTAGACAAGTTGAGAGGATTGCTCAAATCGTCGATTATGATGAAGGCGAGAGGTATAATGCTTGAGGAACCAATGAGGGGATGGAAAATATTTTTCAAAATGAAAATCATATTCCAAATCGAGAAAATTCTCGCATGGTTCATCGATACGAGAATGCTGATAATGTTTTACATGGATTACGTGGTGATCATTATCAGATCACCCGAATTGTAGAGGAGGTTTTAAATCGGGTTGGATTAAATATTGGTTTTATGAATCAGCCACATTTTATGTCTGCTTTTCCCTAAGTAGTTCAAATAGTCGAAGTGCCAAGAGGAGTGAAAAATCCAAACATAACCATAAAATTTGCTGTAGAAGTTGGAGAATCGACAACTGAACATGTTGCTCATTATTTGGTCGAGATTGGGAACCTAGCCAATGATGAAAATTTGAAAATGAAAATTTTTCCTTCGTCATTGAACGAAGAATGCATTTACATGGTTCTCGAATCTTAGACCAAATTCGATTACAACATGGAATCAGTTGTAAACTGCTTTTCATGCTCAGTTTTATCGAGGGAAAATGAATGTAGCAGTTACCGATTTAGTAGCTTTGAAACGTGAAGATGGTGAAACCATCGACGATTATTTAATACATTTCAAAAATGCTAGAAGTAGGTGCTATGTGACATTACCTGAAAATGAGATAGTGAAAATAGCAACCATGGGATTGGAATTTTATATGCACAGGAAATTGCTTAATGTGCATATTCCTGACTTGGCTCACCTAGCTGAAAAGGTTCGGCAGACTGAGCTTATGAAAAAGGAGAAAGAAAAACATAGAACTGAACAGAGGTCGAAAAGTAAACCGTTTACTCGAAAAGAGAAGGTTGCTTATGTAACTATGAAATCCTCAGAGGAAGAAATCGATTTTGAAACAGAAGTCGATTTGGCCAAACTTAAGAAAGGCCCTCCATAAGTTTGTTCTTTATTAAAAAAACTCCCTGGTAGTGAAAAGTCGAATGATTCAAAACTTAAAAGTGGAAAGAAATATAGTTTTGATATCTCAAAATCTGATCAAATTTTCGATGTGTTGCTTAAAGATAAACAGTTGGTTTTACCTGAGGGTAGAACTTTGCTTTCCGTAAAAGATTTGAAAGGAAAGCCTTATTGCAAATTTCATCAAGCAACAAGTCATTCGACTAACAGTTGTGTCTGTTTCAGGAATTTAATTCAAGAGGCAATCATGGAAGGATGTTTGAAATTTGATGATGGCAAGAAGGAGATGAAAGTTGATGTAGATCCTTTCGAAACTGATGCCAGTTATGCGGAACCCTGTTTTTGTGTGAATATGGTAGGAATGTCTTACGATTTTGATGTGGCTCTTGATGATTTCGAGTCACAAGTAAGATTTGTGTATCCTAGAATATGGGACGGTTTGTTGGACTTCTGGTCCAGTAAAAGATCAAAGACTGGGATGTATCTCTGTGTCCACGGTGTAATGCTGTTTTTGATGCTGAAGCAGCAGCAATTTTCAAAAAGGAAAGAATGAAAAAGGAGTTGGCTCACAGGGAGGAACACGCATGTCAAAGACAGCCAATTCGATGTGTGGAAGGCTCAAGTTCTAAAATCTCTCAACATGATGTGACCAACCCTTTAAGTTGATCTCATGCTATTGGTGTTCAGTGGATTAGAAACTGTCAAGATTTTCAAAGGCGTGATCACTTGTATCGACGTAATCCTCAATGGGGGCATCGAGCACCGTCTCGAAATCAATATGCCGCTTATCGAGGGCGAGCTAGAGGATACCCAAGTGGAAGAGGTGGAAGAAGAAGTTTCAATCAGAATAAGAAACTTCAAATTGATGCAGGAAAAGAAGCAAGCAAGGGGGTAAGTCCCTTTGTGCATTTTCGAATTGTCTTTCCTTCTGATGGGGAAACTTATCCCAAAGAGATTCAATTTCTAGCAAAGATGGAAAAAGGGAAGGCAGTTGCTCAGTCTTCTGGGATAGATAAACATAAAGACGTCGATGTCGATGAGGAATATTTCGACGAAGGAGATGATGACATGGTAGGGATGATTTCGATAATTCCTACTGAGTACTTTGGAGAATGTGAAGGTAATCCGGATGAGGATTATGATCAAGAGGATGAAGAGGCTTTCTCTTTTATTCGCATAGAAGATGAGCCAGGTTTTTTCTCTTGCCCTACTAAGAGACAAATGTCTCATTTGCGTCCCCTTCACATTGTTGCTGTTGTGAATGGGTTCAAAATAAACAAGGTACTGATTGATGGTGAGGTAGTAATAAGTCTCTTGCCTGAAAGGATGTTAGGGAAAGTAGGGAAACATTTCAAGGAGTTGGTCCCTACAAACATCATTGTGACTGATTTTAGTGGAAATTCTACGCCAGCAAACGAGTTGGTCACATTGACGGTGAAAGTGGGGTCTTTGGAGAGACACTCTATATTTGTGGTAGTGCCATCAAAGGCTAGTTATAACGCCTTACTTGGGAGAGATTGGATCCATGGAGTAGGTGTTGTATCATCTACAGTGCATTAGAGTGTGCTTCTATGGACTAAAGAAGGCAAGCCTGAAATTGTCAAAGCAGATTTGAGTCTTTATGTCGAACAGATGCATGTCGATTTTAGGATATATAATCGTAAATTGAAGCCTTTAAATGTTGATCGATCTCTGAATTCTTATAATTGTGAAGGGTGCTACTTGACTTCAAAAGAACTTTTAGTGAAGTTGCGCTATCCGAATATACCCTTCATGCCGACGGATTGGGATTGTTCTTCTTGAAGACTTCGAAAGGCTAAACCATGGACCAGGTTGAGGAAGTTTCCGATTACCTGGTAACTTTGCATAATTATTTAAATAATTTCCAAATTTTAGAAAAATAAAGATGATTCTTCTGATAAAGTTGAATCAAATAGGAGTAGTAAATCTACTAGTTGTAGTATGTTTGTTTCGACACCTCTAGTCGAATGTAGTTATGATTCTTCTATTACTTGTAATGAAGTTAATGATGTGAGTTGGACTGCCGATTTAATAGCAGAGGCTCATTGTGTGGAAAATAAATGTAGTAATGAATTAATCAATGATCAAGTTCCTTTAATCTCTGATTCCATTGATTTTACTTTCGATTGTATTTATGATTTGGAGCCTTTGGGATTTGAAAAGTATTCAATCGAATATGGCCATTATAAAGGGTTTGAATCTCAATATCCTTTAGAAGAAATTAATTTGGGGACTCATGATGATGTTCGAATTACATATGTTTGTAAAAATCTTGTTGATCCTTTTCGAACTGAGCTTTTCGATCTGTTACGTGAGTTTAAAGATTGCTTCGCATGGGATTATCATGAAATGCCTGGTCTCGATCGTTCATTAGTAGAACATCGATTAGCATTAAAACCGAATGCTCGACCTGTGAAACAAACCCCAAGACGTTTTGCTCCTGAAATCAATGTGAAAATTAAAGAAGAGATAGAATGCTTGATCAAAGCAAAATTTATTCGAACTGATCGTTATGTGGAGTGGGTGTCGAATATTGTTCCAGTGATGAAGAAAAATGGAAAATTGAGGGTATGTATCGATTTTCAAGATTTAAATAATGCTACCTCAAAGGATGAATATTTCATGACAATTGCGGATATGTTAATAGATTCTGCAGCAGAAAATGAAATCCTTAGTTTCATGGACGGTTATTCTGGATATAACCAAATTTTTATTGCGGAATATGATGTAGCTAAAACTACCTTCCGTTGTCCTGGAGCGTTGGGTACGTATGAGTGGATGGTTATGCCTTTTGGTTTGAAAAATGCTGGAGCAACTTATCAACAGGCAATGAATGCCATTTTCCATGAGTTTATTGAAAAATTTATGGAGGTGTATATCGATGACGTGATGGTCAAATCAATTTCTGTAAGTCAACATATAGACCACTTAAGAAAAGCATTTTTGACTATGAGAAAGAAAGGATTAAAAATGAATCATTTGAAATGTGTTTTTGGGGTATCGGCTGGAAACTTTTTAGGTTTTGTTGTTCATAAAAAGGGGATAGCTATCGATAAGAATAAAGTAGATGCAATATTAGTTTTGTCTACACCTAAATCGAAAAAAGAAGTACAATCATTTTTTGGGAAGATTAATTATCTTCAAATGTTCATTTCGAATCTTTCAGATCAAACAAGGGTGTTTGCGCCTTTAACAAAATTAAAGAATGGTTCAAAATTCGAATGGACCACAGAGCATCAGTTAGCGTTCGATTCAATTAAAACATATTTATCTAAAGCCTCAATTATGGCGAATGTTCGTCTATTTGAACCTTTAAAATTGTACATTGCCGCATCTGAAGATACTATAGGGTGTATGTTAGCCCAGGACAGTGAAGACGGACATGAGAGGGCTGTTTACTACCTTAGTCGAGTCTTAACCGATATCGAGATGAGGTATTCTCTAATCGAGAAATTATGTTTGTCATTATATCATGCTTGTATGAAATTAAAATGTTATATGGTGGCTAAATCGGTAAAGGTGATAGCACAGACCGATGTCATTAAGTATATACTTAGTTTTCCTATGCTAAGGGGGCGTTTGGGAAAATGGATGTTGGCATTAACGGAATTCGATTTGCAGTATGTCCCAGTAAAGACTGTTAAAGGACAGGTCATTGCAGATTTTCTTGTGGATAATTCGAAAGATCTGAATGACCAGGGGACAAATATAGTTGATGTAGAGGTCAACTATTGGAAATTGTATTTCGACTGATCTAAACACAAAGATGGTGCACGGGTTGGAATCCTCATTATCTCACCAGAGGATATTCCATCAGAATTTTTGTTTGAATTAAAATATTCTTTCTCTAATAATGTCACTGAGTATGAGGCTTTAATTTTAGGTCTCGAAATTTTAATCGACAAAGGAGCTTTAGAGGTTCAAATTCTAGGTGATTCACAGTTGGTTTTAAAGCAGTTGTCAAAAGAGTTTAAATGTAATAATGAGACGTTACAGAAATATTTAGTAACTGCTTGGGAGTTGTTAACGTCTTTTCGAAAGGTATCTTTGGTACATATCCCTAGAATTCATAATAAAATTGCCAATGAGTTGGCTCAAATTGCTTCGAGGTATCGAATTGGCCCAGAAACTATTAAGAAGTTATCTAGTATCCATCAAATTTTAGTGCCAGCAAATGAAAGAGAAGTGCTGTGTATGAATGAGTGGGAGGACTCTGATTGGAGAAAGACTATTGCTCAGTATTTGAAAGATCCCAATACCACAGTCGATAGAAAAATAAATTACGAGCAATGAATTTCGTTTTATTGGCTGATGAATTATATAAAAAAGGGATTGATGGAAGTTTGATGAGATGTTTGAGTCGAGAAGATCAGAATATTGCTTTGGGTGAAGTTCATAATGGAATTTGTAGTGCTCATCAGGCAGGAAAGAAAATGAGATGGGTGTTATATCGTAATCATGTATACTGGCCATCTATGATAAAAGATTGTATTGATTATGCAAAGGCATGTCAAGAATGTCAGAAACATGGGTCGATACAACAAATTCCAGCAGCCGAATTACATTCGATAATAAAGCCTTGGCCATTTAGAGGTTGGGCTTTGGATCTAATTGGGTTGATTCATCCTCCTTCATCGAAATAACACAAGTTTATTTTGGTGGCTATTGATTATTTCACAAAATGGATTGAGGCTATTCCATTAGTAGAAGTTAGTCAAAATGAGATAATCGACTTTATCGAGAAAAATATTATCCATCGATTTGGAATTCCTCAAACTTTAAGTACTGACCAAGGAACTATGTTTACTGGCCAACGAATTAAAAATTTTGTGGCCTCAAGAAATATTAATATGGTTACTTCGACTCTCTATTATGCACAAGCTAATGGGCAAGTAGAAGCAGCGCATAAGATATTGATAGGCTTGATTAAAAAACATATCGAGAATAGGCCTCGAACATGGCATGAGATTTTAAGTCAAGTATTATGGGCTTATCGAAACTCACCAAGAGGTTCGACAGGGACGTCACCTTATAAATTAGTATATGGCCATGATGCAGTATTGCAATTAGAGATTAATTTAAATACTTTAAGAGTATCGAAACAGAATGATTTTCCTGTTGATGATTATTGGAATGCAATGTTTGATGAGTTGAATGAATTGGATTCAGAACAAATTTTGGCAATTGAAAATGTAATTCGACAAAAAGAAAGTATTGCTCGAAGTTATAATCGTCGAATCAAAGAAAAATATTTTAAGATAGGAGAATTAGTTTTGAAAGTTGTTTTACCTATGGAAAAGAAATCGATATTTCTGGGTAAGTGGTCCATAGTTGGGAAGGTCCTTTTCAAGTGATAGGTACATATTCCGGGAATGTCTATCAGATTAAAGATATCGAGTCAGGAAAAGTGATTAACTCGATTAATGGGAAATACTTGAAACTTTTCTATTGTTGGCAAGCATAAAAAGTTAACATATACGGAAAGTTTAAGAAATAAGAACCATTACAAAGTAAAATTAAAAATAAAGTTATAAGTAAAAGGGATTCAAGGTGCCAATAGTTTTGCCAAATCGGAGCGCATCTTTGTTCTCTTGTTTTCCAGGAGTGTAAGCATTTCAATCTGCTTGAACTTTTCAGCTTGAATTTTTTCAAGTTGCTTTTCATATTCTCCTCGTTCGGTATCGAGTGAGACAAGTTTCTAGATAAGGAGATGCTGCTCTTGTTGGGCTGCAGCAAGAGGTTTGGCTATAGTGGCTCGATTTTGGCGAATGGTAGTGGTGGACGAAATTGTGATCCTCAAAGTTGGTCTCTTTGTATTTGTATAAAATCAAAAATACCCCAAAGAGATCATGGTGTGTTGAATTGGGATCTTAATAATCCCTGGTGTGATCATAACTCCGTTCAACTTAACCAGCAAGTGTACTGGGTCATCCAAGTAATACCTTACGTGAGTAAGGGTCGATCCCACAGAGATTGTTGGTATGAAGCAAGCTATGGTCACCTTGTAAATCTCAGTTAGGCAGATTAAATGGTTTATGATGAGTTCGAAAATTAATAATAAACAGAAAATAAAAAGGGATAGAAATACTTATGTAAATCAAAAGTGGGAATTTCAGATAGGCGTATGGAGATGCTGTGTTCCTCTTGTATTTCTACTTTCTTATTACATTCATCCAATTCTTCTTACTCTTTTCCATGGCAAGCTGTATGTAGGGCATCACCGTCTTCAATGGCTACTTTTCATCCTCTCGGGAAAATGGTCCTATGCGTTGTCACTACATGGCTAATCGTTTGGAGGCATCACCCTTGTTGATGGCTACATCCCATCCTCTCAGTGAAAATGGTCCAAATGCTCTGTCACAACACGGATAATCATCTGTCGGTTCTCAATCAGGTTGGAATAGAATCCCTTGATTCTTTTGCGTCTGTCACTAACGCCCAGCCTTCAGGAGTTTGAAGCTCGTCACAGTCATTCAATACCGGAATCCTACTCGGAATACCACGGACAAGGTTAGACTTTCCGGATCCCCATGAATGCCGCCATCTATCTAGCTTATACCACAAAGATTCTGTTGGGGAATCTAAGAGATATGCGCCCGGCCTAGAGTAGAACGGAAGTGGTTGTCAGTCACGCGCGTTCATAGGTGAGAATGATGATGAGTGTCACGGATCATCACATTCATCAAGTTGAAGTGCAATGTATATCTTGGAATAAGAATAAAAGAGAATTGAATAGAAAGTAATGGTAATTGTATTGAAACTTGAGGTACAGCAAAGCTCCATACCCTTAATCTATGGTATGCAGAAACTCCACCATTGAAAATACATAAGTGAAAGGTTCAGGCATGGCCGAATGGCCAGTCCCCTCAAACGTGATCAATAGCCTCTTAAGATGAAGAATAAAACAAAACTGAGACCAAAGATGAAACGTGGTCAAAAGAGACGTCTAATACAATAGTTAAATGTCCTATATATACTAGACTAGCTACTAGGGTTTACATGAGTAAGTAATTGATGCATAAATCCACTTCCGGGGCCCACTTGGTGTATGTTTGGACTGAGCTTGATCTATCCATGAGCTGAGGCGTTTATTGGAGTTGAACGCCGAGTTATAACGTGTTTCTGGCGTTCAACTCCGGGTTATGACGTGTTTCTGGCGTTTAACTCCAGACAACAGCATGTACTTGGCGTTGAGCACCACTTTACGTCGTCAATTCCCGAATAAAGTATGGACTATTATATATTTCTGGAAAGCTCTGGATGTCTACTTTCTAACGCCTTTGAGAGCGCGCTATTTGGAGTTCTGTAGCTCCAGAAAATTCATTTCGAGTGCAGGGAGGTCAGATTCCAACAGCATCAGCAGTCCTTTTGTCAGCCTTTTTCAGAGTTTTGCTCAAGTCCCTCAATTTCAGCCAGAAATTACCTGAAATCACAGAAAAACACACAAACTCATAGTAAAGTCCAGAAATGTGAATTTAACATAAAAACTAATGAAAACATCCCTAAAAGTAGCTTGAACTTACTAAAAACTACCTAAAAACAATGCCAAAAAGCGTATAAATTATCCGCTCATCACAACACCAAACTTAAATTGTTGCTTGTCCCCAAGCAACTGAAAATCAATTAGGATAAAAAGAAGAGAATATACTATAAATTCCAGAATATCAATGAATATTAATTATAATTAGATGGGCGGGACTTGTAGCTTTTTGCTTCTGAACAGTTTTGGCATCTCACTTTTTCCTTTGAAGTTTAGAATGATTGGCTTCTCTAGGAACTTAGAATTTTGGATAGTGTTATTGACTTTCCTAGTTAAGCATGTTGATTCTTGAACACAGCTACTTATGAGTCTTAGCCGTGGCCCTAAGCACTTTGTTTTCCAGTATTACCACCGGATACATAAATGCCACAGACACATAACTGGGTGAACCTTTTCAGATTGTGACTTAGCTTTGCTAGAGTCCCCAGTTAGAGGTGTCCAGAGCTCTTAAGCACACTCTTTAGCTTTGGATCACGACTTTAACCACTCAGTCTCAAGCTTTACACTTGGACCTTCATGACACAAGCACATGGTTAGGGACAGCTTGATTGAGCCGCTTAGGCCTGGATTTTATTTCCTTGGGCCCTCCTATCCATTGATGCTCAAAGCCTTGGATCATTTTTACCCTTGCCTTTTGGTTTTAAGGGCTATTGGCTTTTTCTGCTTGCTTTTTCTTTTTCTTTCTATTTTTTTTTGCCATTTTTTTTCGCAAGCTTTTGCTATTCACTGCTTTTTCTTGCTTCAAGAATCAATTTCATGATTTTTCAGATTATCAATAACATTTCCCTTTGTTCATCATTCTTTCAAGAGCCAACAATTTTAACATTCATAAACAACAAGATCAAAAATATGCACTGTTCAATCATTCATTCAGAAAACAAAAAGGTTTGTCACCACATCAATATAATTAAACTAAATTCAAGGATAAATTCGAAACTCATGTACTTCTTGTTCTTTTGAATTAAAGCCATTTTTCATTTAAGAAAGGTGAAGGATTAATGGAATTATTCATAACTTTAAGACATAGTTACTAAACACTAATGATCATGAAGTAGAGACATAAAACATAAATAAACATGAAGCATAAAAATCGAAAAACAAAGAAATAAGAACAAGGAATGAGTCCACCTTAGTGAGGGTGGCGCCTTCTTGAAGAACCAATGGTGCTCTGCAAGCTCCTTTATGTCTCTTCCTTGCTTCTGTTGGATGATCCCTAGTAATTTTGGTGTTCCTATCCTTAGTTGCTCCCAATAATTGTGTGGAGGACAATTTATCCCCTGAGGTATCTTAGGGATCTCTTGATTTGCAGTCAAATGTTCTACCACTGAGATATAAACCCTTTTAGATGAGT
Source organism: Arachis stenosperma (assembly GCF_014773155.1). Taxonomy (NCBI): domain Eukaryota; kingdom Viridiplantae; phylum Streptophyta; class Magnoliopsida; order Fabales; family Fabaceae; genus Arachis; species Arachis stenosperma. The sequence goes on from NC_080383.1 coordinate 61,489,448, forward strand.
CTTTCCATCTCCCATGACTCAGAGGTGGAAGCTTTTGTCTTCCCTTTTCTCTCTCTCTCTTCTTTTTTTTTGAGGTTTCTCTGGCCTTAGGTGCCACCAATGGTTATGGAAAAACAAAAAGCTATGTTTTACCACACCAAACTTAGAAAATTGCTCACCCTCGAGCAAGAGAAGAAAGAAAAGATGAAGAATAAGAAGAAGATATGGAGGAGATGGAGGGATGTGTGTATTCGGCTATATGGGTGGGATTGGGTGGGAAAGAGATTTTGAATTTTGAAGGTAGGTGGGGTGTATGGGAAAGAGTGGATGGATGTGAGTGGTGAATGGAAAACAGAAGGGATGACCATGAATGGAGAGAGAAAGGGCGAGGTAGGTGGGGATCCTGTGGGGTTCACAGATCCTGAGGTGATTCTGTGGGGTCCACAGATCCTGAGGTGTCAAGGAATTCCATCCCTGCACCAAATAGGCATGTAAAATGCCTTTGCATACCATTCTGGCGTTTAAACGCCGAGGTGATGCACGTTCTGGGCGTTCAACGCCCATGTAAAGCATGTTCTGGGCGTTCAACGCCTATATGTAGCATGTTCTGGGCGTTCAACGCCTATATGTAGCATGTTCTGGGCGTTCAACGCCCATATGTAGCATGTTTCTGGCGTTGAATGCCAGTTCCATGCTTGTTACTCGCGTTCAGCGCCAGATTCATGCTCTGTTCTGGCGTTGAACGCCAGCCAGATGCTCTTTACTGGCGTTGAACGCCAGTCTGTCCTTCCTCCAGGGTGTGATTTTTCTTCTGCTGTTTTTGATTCTGTTTTTAATTTTTATATTTTTTCGTGACTTCACATGATCATGTACCTCATAAAACACAAAATAACAATAAAATAAAATAAAATAAAAATTAGATAAATAAAATTGGGTTGCCTCCCAACAAGCGCTTCTTTAATGTCAATAGCTTGACAGTGGGCTCTCATGGAGCCACAAGGTGATCAGGTCAATGTTGTATAGTCCCAACACCAAACTTAGAGTTTGGATATGGGGTCTTAACACCAAACTTAGTGTTTGATTGTGGCCTCCCAACACCAAACTTAGAGTTTGACTGTGGGGACTCTTCTTGACTCTGAACTGAGAGAAGCTCTTCATGCTTACTCTCTTTTGTCACAGAGGAATGGCCATGTGCCTTAAACACAAGGTAGTCCCCATTCAATTGAAGGACTAATTCACCTCTGTTGACATCTATCACAGCTCCTGCTGTGGCTAGGAAAGGTCTTCCAAGGATGATGCACTCATCCTCTTCCTTCCTAGTGTCTAAGATTATGAAATCAGCAGGGATGTAAAGGCCTTTAACCTTTACTAACACGTCCTCTACTACTCCATAAGCTTGTCTTAATGACTTGTCTGCCAATTGTAATGAGAACAAGGCAAGTTGTACCTCAATGATCCCCAGCTTCTCTATTACAGAGAGTGGCATAAGATTTATCCCTGACCCTAGATCACATAGAGCTTTTTCAAAGGTCATGGTGCCTATGGTACAAGGTATAAAGAACTTGCCAGGATCTTGTCTCTTTTGAGGTAAAATTTGCTGAATCCAGGTGTCTAGTTCACTAATGAGCAAGGGAGGTTCACTTTCCCAAGTCTCATTACCAAACAACTTGGCATTCAGCTTCATGATAGCTCCTAAATATTGAGCAACTTGCTCTCCAGACACATCTTCATCCTCTTTAGAGGAAGAATAGTCTTCAGAGCTCATGAATGGCAGAAGGAGATTTAATGGAATCTCTATGGTCTCTATATGAGCCTCAGATTCCTTTGGATCCTTAATAGGAAATTCCTTCTTGCTTGAGAGACGTCCCAGGAGGTCTTCCTCACTAGGATTTTCGTCCTCCTCCTCCCTTGTGCATTCGGTCATATTGATTACATCAATGGCCTTGCACTCTCCTTTTGGATTCTTTCTTATGCTTGGGAGAATACTGGGAGGAGTTTCAATGACTTTCTTACTCAACTGGCCCACTTGTGCCTCCAGATTTCTGATGGAGGATCTTGTTTCACTCATGAAACTGAAAGTGGCCTTTGACAGATCAGAGACTAGATTGGCTAAATTAGAAGTGTTTTGTTCAGAATTCTCTGTCTGTTGCTGAGAAGATGATGGAAAAGGCTTGCTATTGCTCAGCCTATTGCGTCCACCATTGTTAAAGCCTTGTTGAGGCTTTTGTTGATCCTTCCATGAGAAATTTGGATGATTTCTCCATGATGAATTATAGGTGTTTCCATAAGGTTCACCCATGTTATTAACCTCTGTCATTGCAGGGTTCTCAGGATCATAAGCTTCTTCAGAAGCTGCCTCTTTAGTACTGTTGGATGCATTTTGCCATCTGATGAGCGGATATTTTATACGCTTTTTGGGGATAATTTCATGTAGATTTTAGTATGTTTTAATTAGTTTTTAGTTAAATTTTATTAGTTTTTAGGCAAAAATCATATTTCTGGACTTTACTATGAGTGTGTGTATTTTTCTGTGATTTCAGGTATTTTCTGGCTGAAATTGAGGAAGCTGAGCAAAAATCTGACTTAGGCTGAAAAAGGACTGCTGATGCTGTTGGATCCTGACCTCCCTGCACTCGAAATGGATTTTCTGGAGCTACAGGTGTCCAATTGGCGCGCTCTCAACGGCGTTGGAAAGTAGACATCCAGGGCTTTCCAGCAATATATAATAGTCCATACTTTGCGCGAAGATAGACGACGTAACTTGGCGTTGAACGCCAAGTACATGTTGCTGTCTGGAGTTAAACGCCAGAAAAACGTCATGATCCGGAGTTGAACGCCCAAAACACGTCATAACCTGGAGTTTAACGCCAAGAAAGGCCTCTACTCGTGAATAGCTTTAGTCTCAGCCCCAGCACACACCAAGTGGGCCCCAGAAGTGGATTTCTGCACCAATTATCTTAGCTTACTCATTTTCTGTAAACCTAGGTTACTAGTTTACTATTGAAACAACTTTTAGAGAGTTATTTTGGACCTCATGACATTTTCAGATCTGAATTACATACTTTTTGATGGCATGAGTCTCTAAACTCCATTGTTGGGGGTGAGGATCTCTGCAGCGTCTCGATGATTTAATACAATTCCTTTGTTTTCCATTCAAACACGCTTGTTCTTATCTAAGATGTTTATTCGCGCTTAATTGTGAAGAAGGTGATGATCCGTGACACTCATCACCTTCCTCAATCCATGAACGTGTGCCTGACAACCACCTCCGTTCTACATCAGATTGAATGAATATCTCTTAGATTCCTTAATCAGAATCTTCGTGGTATAAGCCGGATTGATGGCGGCATTCATGAGAATCCGGAAAGTCTAAACCTTGTCTGTGGTATTCCGAGTAGGATTTCGGGATTGAATGACTGTGACGAGCTTCAAACTCCTGAAGGCTGGGGTAGGACAGACGCAAAAGAATCAATGGATTCTATTCCAACCTGATTGAGAACCGACAGATGATTAGCCGTGCTGTGACAGAGCATAGGAACGTTTTCACTGAGAGGATGGGAGGTAGCCATTGACAATGGTGACACCCTACATAGAGCTTGCCATGGAAGGAACCTTGCGTGTGGGAAGAGGATTTCAAGGAAAAGTAGAAATTCAAAGGACAAAGCATCTCCAAAACTCCAACATGTTTCTCATTACTGCACAACAAGTAACACTGTTATTCTCTTTTATTTTTATAATCAAATCTGGTAATTTCACTTTAATCCTATTGGCCTCCTGACTAAGATTAATAAAATAAACATTGATTGCTTCAAGCCAATAATCTCCGTGGGATCGACCCTTACTCACGTAAGTATACTTGGACGACCCAGTGCACTTGCTGGTTAGTTGTGCGAATCACAAATTCGTGCACCAAGTTTTTGGCGCCGTTGCCGGGGATTGTTGAGTTTGAACAATTGAAGGTTATTTTATTTCTTAGATTAGGAATTTATTTTTGTTGTTACAGAGTCATTAAATTTTGATAGGATAGTCTCTTTTCAAAATTTATTATTTTTCTTTTAATTAATTGCTAATTTTCGTGAGTTTAGTGTCTTATTCTAAGTTTGGTGTCAATTGCATATCTCATATTTTTCTTTAAAATTTTCGACTTGTGTTCTTTGTCTTCATTGATCTTCAAGTTGTTCTTGCTTACTTTTCTTGTTTGATCTTGAGTTTTTCTTGCTTTGTGTCTTTTCTGTTTCACTTGTGTTCTTTTAAAGCATTAATTGAAATATTTAGAACAAGTGTTATATTTATTCCCAATTGGCTAGAGTATTGGTTTATTCTTGATAATTGGGTATACGCTTTGGAACCTTTTTCAAAATAATTTTTCTTGATTTAATCTTGTGCCAAACTTTAAGTTGGTGTTTCTTGTTAATCTTTCATAATTTTTGAAACTTTCATTAAAGCTTTCTAAAATTTTAAGTTTGGTGTTCTTTCTTGTGTTCTTGGTGTTCTTGTGAATCTTCAAGTGTTCTTGAGTTCTTCTTGTGTCTTGATCTTAAAATTTTTAAGTTTGGTGTTCTTGGTGTTTTCCCTCCAAAAATTTTCGAAAATAAGGAGCATTAGATCTAAAAATTTAAGTCTTGTGTCTTTTGTGTGTTTTTCTCTTTCATCATAAAATTCAAAATTTAAAAAAAAATTATTTTCTAACCAATTTTAAAACTACATTTTCGAAATTTTTAATATAAAATCCAAATTTCAATTTCAAATTTTTCGAAAAAATTTTCACAAAGTATTTTCAAAATATTTTTCATATATTCCATTTTTTGTTATTCCACTACTATAAAATAAATAATATCAACATACATATCATCACTCTTGTATTCCAGTATGGAAGTAAGTATGAATGGACAAGACAAGAGGACTCTGGGGTCTATGCTAACCCCACTGCTTTATAGTAGTATATACCCTCCATTGGAGTTAGTAGCTATGAGCTGAATCCATCATATCATTACAGCAAAAACTGTCAGTATTCTGGTCTTCCACATGAAGAC